>NW_010536980.1:39973-47877 GCF_000687285.1 Phaethon lepturus | reverse complement strand
TATCAGTAATACATAGTTTTGAATAAATGTATATATGTATATATAAAAAATAAAAACTAGGAGAACTTCTGACAGTCACTCTAATTTTTTTAATAAATTTCATTAGTTATCCATTCTTAATCACAGTGGTGTTATCAGTGTTTCAAGTATTATATTTTAGTTGTGTAATCTAAGGAAATACTGATTTTAATTATTATATTTTAATATTTATACACCTACTTTCCACTTGCATAGCTTTTTGTATCTTCACAACACCCAGGTTAGCTGACAGAATGTAGAACTGAAGGCATTTGGCTTATCTAAGGCCAGAAAGAGAGAATGGTTTCTGACTCCTTGGGCTTTCTAATTCTCAATATGTTTTGCAGACAGACCAACTATTGTGAAAATCAGTCAAGCATTCTCTGCTTGTATTGGGTTTACCTGGCAAATTTTTGGTAGCGGGGGCGAGGAGGGGAGCGGGCTGCAGGGGTGGCTTCTGTGAGAAGATGCTAGAAGCTTTCCCCAAGCCCTTCATCCTGTGTAAAACCTTCATTGAGTCATATGATATGTATTCCTCTTCGGAGCGGGCAGAATGTTAGTAAGTTTTTTCAGGAAATACATAGTACTGAACTGCATGAAATAATAAAACAAAACCTGTGGTACTGCAGTTGAGACTTAGTTTCATACTCCATGACATCCCCATTTCAGGTAATCTACAGTCTCCAGTGTTTATTTTTTAGGTTAGGATATCAAGGCAGATTTTGGCATGGAGCAACTCTTGTGTTTCTGCTATTGTCCTTTTTTCATCCAAATTAAGTTTCAAACTATCATTTAGCAAAGATTTTGCTATGCTAGGATTGGTGTATGACCTACCTTTCTCGTCTTAAATAAGACTTAAATAAGCAGCGGTGGTGCTGCTTTTTGCTGTCTTCCAACATTTTGTCATTTGTGATGCGTTTTTAAAATTTCACTAGATTAAATGAGAAAGAGGATATTTTTCCCACCCGATAGTACAGAATTGGAGAGTTAGCACAACAACTAGAAGTAGATCTGCAGAAGAATCTAGGTATATATTCTTGTCTGACAGCTGAGATGTCAGCACTTAAGAATGGAGTATATCCCTGCACTACTTAGGGAGCAGGTTAGTAGGACAAACCAGTGCAAGAGTCAATCTGTCCTATATCACATTGTTGCAAGAAAATTAAGCATGGAGACACCTTTCTCAGCTCTGAAGTCATGATCATAAGTCCTCTCCTGGAGTTGGATAAGTTGCATAAGCTGACTCCTACAGAATATAGCCAGAAGTAACAGTGCCTACATTTTGTTAAACCAAGCATTCAGGCAGAGTGCGAGAGATAAGGGTGAGAGTTCAGGTGCCTGATTAGCTTGAAGATTTTTCTTTCACTTCTGAACAACAGAATCCTGAATTTCCTGGTGTTGTACCTTATTTGTTGCATCTTGCTGCTTTGCTTCATTTAGAAATAATTAATTATTGAACCAATGTATGGGAGTGACCCTGTTGCAGAGTAATTGAAATGTTCATCTGGGAGAAGGATTTTTGCTGACTAATCCCAAAACTATTGGGTATTTAAATATTTTGTATTAAGTAGTTGACAGGGCAGAAACTGTTATAACATCTGTCCATTCTTCCTAGTGAGTGCCCTCCTAACTTTGTCATTAATTCGTGCTCATTCTTTGACTCTTTTTGGCCAGTGAGTCTTTAATTATTCTGTAAAGAAAGATCAAACCCAATCGGTGTTCCAAGTGGCTGCATTAAACAATATGCTTCTGGTGAAAAGAGTTACTGCTATGTCTCCTTGAGCCACATTTTATTTTGAGCCAGTTTGCTTAGACATTTTCTGATTCTGGATGTCGGAACTGTATGGAGTGGAGCATTCGGCGGCGGCACTGTTTTGATCTGCTGATGTGGTGAAACTTACTGACTGCTTCTAAACTGCAGGATTCAGGAGCACTTCCCTGCTCCCAGGTTTGGATGTGGGTCAACACACCACCCCTCTACTGCTCCTTGATTTCACGGGAAGAAAACACATGGATAAGAGTCATGTAGCGTAGCTGTAGCTTTTGGAACGGAAGGATCTCATGAGAATGGGAAACCATGAATTTTGGCAGACACCCTCACAATTTCTGGCTAGATAGCAAGGAAACATCATAACTTACTTCCACCTGACCAGAGCCTGGATACCGTGAAACATTCTTTTCATTATCTCTGTGTTGAACTGTAGCAATTTGCTGGCTTTTATAGAAAGATTGATACTGGTACAGCATGCTTGGTGTACCTCATTACCAAAGATGTGTTCTGCAAAGATCAGTTCTCTGTTCTTTGCAGAAGAGAGCCATTTGTTAGAAATTTTCTCATTGCCTGTAATCTCCCACTGTGCAACTATAGTCATGCCATGTTAAACAGAGTCATGTTTCACTGTCAGACGCTAGCAAAGCAAACTTTCTTTGCAGTCTGCGCTTAGAGGGAGAACTTCTTGCCAGAAACCCACTAGACTCCTCCGGAGTGTGGCAAGATTTCTACCTCAATCAACCAAGCAGTAGCATTTGCACACTGTATTCATGCTTTTCTGATTTGATGTTTGATTAAGAGGAAAGAAAAAACCATCTTGTTCTGTGCCTCTGGGTTTTCATATAGTGCTCAAATATGAAAGGGACAGCTATTTCAAATAAACTGAGAGGGACTGTGTGCATTGTTGCACATCTTAATGCAAATGTCTGAACAGTCCAGCATTAAAAGTCTAGAAATTGCATCACCATAGGCTTTAATGTGTGCTTATGAAACATATTAAAAATCTACATTAAAACATGCTAACTGACTCATCCAGGGATAAAAATTTCACAAGGTATGGAGTTACCTAATTTTTCCTGGTTGAATTTATCTCACCTAAGTCTAGACTCCATTACAGACTGCAAAGACAACTAGGACCCCTGAGGAATGAGGGATCCATCTGAAGATAAGCATCTGATATAATGGGCACAATCACCCTCTAGAGGTACCACTTTATTTCCAAGGTGTATACAAAGGAAACAGCAACGATGAGCTTAGATAAGACGTTTGAATTTGACATGGCCAAAGTTAGACCAGGTTAGCTCCCAGAATACGTTCAGAAAATAATTAAACAAAGACAACCCTTCTAATTTCAGTCAAACAGTCTGAAAGACTAATTTATTTGCTTTTTTTCTTTTTAAATTTTTTTTTTTTGGTGGGTGGGATGGGAGAATAAACTCTGAAGAAAAGTCACAAATTCCTTAAAGGAGAAAAAGGCACGTGAAAACCTGAATTTAGATTCCTAGTTGTCACTGCTTTCTCTATGCCTCTCTCAAACTTAAAACAATAGTTATTTTTGAAGGCAGGATGTAATTTTGTCTGAAATGCTGTTTTAGTGGCCATGATCTCTTCTGAGGAGATTGACTAAATCCTAGTGTTACACACAGGGAATCTATAGCACATTCAGAATTTAGTACAGAATAAAACAGATGCTGATAATCAGTAATGTCCTCTAGTCAGGAGGTGTACATGTTGATATGTTATCACTTATACTGTCTTATTGAAGCTAAACTGTGATATTCTGAGATTAGAACAAAATGAATTGTGGAAGTTAGAACTGAGTTTGATGACAAATTCAGGTTTGACAAAAAACAACGCATTAGTGGAACTTTGGGATTACATATTTAAAACAGAAGGGCTAGGTACAAGAAATAAACTTCTCATGTTAAGATAACATTCTCCATCTGCATACTGATTGGGTTTTTTTAAATATGTTATCTTTGCATCGCATTGATGTTTGTCATTGCATTTTACCATTTAAATTTTACTAAGTTTTGAAGGTTTATAAGGTTTTTATAAGTTGTAAGTATATAGGCCTGAGAGTATATAAGTTTTACACTTCAATGATATTGTCAAATACTTGCAGAATATCTTCAGAAAGTGTCAACACTGAAACTATCTTTGCTTATCCTTGTTACCTGCTGTGCTTTAAACAGTGTTTCATGCTGTCATTTAAAAATTATTCAGGATACTTGAATTTTGGCTCCTGATCATCTTTTCACAAAGTCATGAACCTAGACTGCTTGGATAATTGAATTTTCTTTGTTAGGTTTGAACAGGAGGACATAAGGTATGAATCAGTCAATATAATTTATCAGGTGTCAGTGCTACTTCTCTCTTATTTAGAGCTATTCCTTGGCTACAGGCTAGACTAGAGAATTATTACAAATACATGTGCTTTATTAAAGCCTCACTTTTAAGACTAATTAATTGAACTCAGCCAGGAATGTTGCAGTCTTCAAGAAGAATCAGGCCGATCAAAGTCTCATTACAGCCTTTTGCAAAGGAAGATTTTTTTCTCCTGTCATCATCAGGGCAGGTGACTTTCATGTTAACATGTCTCCAAACAGGATTAATTTCTTGTGGAGTTTTAAGACTATTCCAATTTGACCAGAAAGTTTTAAAAAATTACTTACCTATTATCAAGTCATCTTGGTTTAGATCAGATTTATGTAACTTAATTAGGCAATTTTTTGCTGTTACACGTGCTTGCTAAGTGTAATGGAATAAGTAAATCAGCAGGGAGTCAGTGCTGATTTCTCTGTAATTTTACCAGTCTTGAACAAAGAATAAGCACTGCAAATGAGACAATAGTCTTCTGTTTAGGTGACAGTTTGTATCTTCGGTCTTCCCTGATGGTTATTTTGTCCACAAAATCCCCGTGATTGCTTTTGCTGAAGTTTTTGCAGTACTTGTTGTTACTTGTGGAAATATTTGCTTTAGGGAAGCACAGCTGCCAGTTTAAAATTGTACTGGGATTAAGTAGTTAAATTCCATTTTCTAGCCTCAGTGTGCAGCAGTTTATTAATTGAATATGACTTCTAAACAAGTGAAAATAAGCCTGTTGGTAAACTGCAAGCAGAATTCATACGTTCTAGTCATTCCACAGGGCTTTAAGTCACTTATAGGCTTTCTGAGAACAGTTTAGTTGTTTAAAACATTTGAATTATGAACCTGTCATAAAGGCTGGATCTGGATTTGATTCACAGCTGTTCTGTCTGTCTGTCTTGGGAAAACTATTCATTAGTTCACCGATGATGCTATGACTGATCATTCTTTTTGCAGATTTCACAACTATTTCTGTAGATAGGCGTCAAATAAGGAGAGCTTAGGTGTTTTAGCAACTAGACTTCTGCTGTTAGCAAGCCGGGGCATTGGCCCTTGCGTTCTGTTTTAGCCAGATATTTTCATCTTGGAGGCAATAAGCTGAGAAATACAGAAAGCTTGATGTTGTTTTCTGTTGGGTGGCACAATCTGGTTTCTGTTCTCGGAGGTGGATGTGGAGCACTCAGAAGGTGACCTAAATCACAAACACAGGTGGCAAGCAAGAAAACCACAGTTTAATGAGAAAAGTAGGAATTTTCATAGTTTCCTGCCACTTCATCTGAAAGATTACAATGCTATTATGTTTATACCATCTCCTATCAAATTTGATGTAAATTGTGATACAGAGAGGACTTGATTCTCTATAGCCACTTACCTTCTGAAGAAGTTTTTCTTGAAGAAATTATACAGTGTAATCTTCTGGTTAGTTTTGCATTGTCTGCTCTGCCCCCCATCTCCACCACCACCACAATTAATAAACAAGACTTCTTAGCTGAAGGACTCTGGTTCTTGTTCTCCATCCATTTTCTGTAGCTTGACAAGTTACTACACATCAGTTGGCCAAAGAAAGACAGGGGTGATTAGGCTTCCCATTTCCAACAGAGTCTTTTTATGGACAGTTACAAGAGCTGTGCAGACATGTAATAATTAGACCATAAGTCTTCTTTTTTATATGTATATTTATATGTGTATGTATGTGTGTGTGTATGTATTTATAATACATGCATGTGTGTAAGTATGTATTTTTGTGTGTGCATGCATGTATATGTGCCCATAATTTATTGGATTGTCCTCATGCTGATATTACGCTAGGCAAATTCACCCTAAAGATTCATATTCCATATCAGCTTTTCAAAATAACATGTGAAAGTATGAATATACTAATACTAAAAACTTGTTGGGGGGTGTCTTTGTTAAATTTTAGCTATATAGGATATTGAACAACTTTTATTTAAAAGAGACCACATGATCTGAATTGTAACACATTGAAAATGCCTCATAAGCCATAAGCACAAGATGCCAAAACTGAAGCAGTTTGTTACAAAATGCTGTCTTATTACTTTAATTTTCAACTATGTCTTCTTTTCTCTTAGGTTTATTCTCTAGTATCTATCTATTTTATATTGCATCTACCGCTATGTTTATATCCAATCATTTTGATCAGGTTACACTTTTTTTTCATTGTCCATGAGGGAGATATTTACAGTTCTTTTAGAAATGCAGAGGCTGCATTGATGGGATATTTACACAGAGGGAGTTTTCTGTCACCGCCAAAGGTGCTCTTTAGAGCTTTGTGTTCCGAGAGGCAGCCATTCTGTGCCTTGCCATCTTCTGAAAGAAATAGTCTTTCTTATTCTTTTCCTTAATGTATCTGAAAGAGAGGACCACCTGCTTAGTTTCTCTCCCCACATTTTCAGAGGCTTAAACTCTTATAATACTTGAGAAAGATCCATAGAATAATCTGTAAAACAGATTTATAATTCATCTGTTCTTGTTGTTCTCCCTTCACAAGAAGTTGCAAGTAACTTCTGAATATGATCAGCAAAGGAGATTTTAGGTGTGGAAAGTATGAATGTGCCAGAATAGTCATGTCTTGAATAGTCAAAAGTCCTCTTTGATAGAGGAAATGGGTCATGTTTAGTTTTCATGAGTCCATATAAAAGTAAAGCAGGGGTCGAGAGTTAAATATTTCTACTTTTTTTTTTTTTTCATTGCACTTAAATGTCACTGAATTGTTTAGACTGGAAAGGACCTCCTGAGATCATCTTGTCCAACTCCCCTGCTCGATCAAGGTCACCTAGTACTGGTTGCCCAGAACCCTGTAAAGTAGTGTTTTGAATATCTCCACAGATGGAGACTACACAAGCTCTAAAGGCAACTTGTTCCAGTATTTGACTGCACTCACAGTAAAAAGGTGGTTTTTTGTGTTCAGATGGAATGTTGTGTGTTTTAATTTGTGCCCATTGCCTCGTCCTGTTGGTGCGTACTACTGAGAAGAGCCTGGATGCCTCTTCTTTGTTCCCCTCATCAGGTATTTATACACTTTGATAAGATGCCCCTGAGCATTTTCTTCTCCAGGTTGAACAGTCCCAGGTCTCTCAGCCACTTCTCATATGAAGGATGCTTCAGGTATTGAATCATTCTTTGACCTGCCCTAGTTTTGCTTCAGCAAGTCCCTATCTTTCTTGTACTGGGGAGCCCAGAACTGGGCCCAGCACTCCAGGTGGGATCTCACTAGTGCTGAGTAGGGGGAAAGGATCACCTCCCTTGACCTACTGGCAAGGCTTTTCCCAGTACAATGCAGGAAGCTGTGGGCCTTCTTTGCCACAAGGGCACATTGCTGGCTCACAATGAGCTTGCCTGACCCCAAGATTCTTCTCTGCAGAGTTTCTAGATGGTTGGCCTCAAACTACTATTGTATGGGGTTGTTCCTCTCCAGATGCAAGACTTTGGATTTCCCCTCGTTGAACTCCATGAGGTTCCTCTCCACCTAGTCAAAGTGTGACACAACCCTCTGGTGTATCAGCCAGTCTTCCCAGTTTTGTATCATCAGCAAACTTGTCCAGGTCATTAATCACAGAATCACAAAATCACAGAATGGTAGGAGTTGGAAGGAACCTCTGAAGATCATCTGGTCCAACCCCCCCTACCAAAGCAGGATCACTCAGGGCAGGTTGCACAGGAACGTGTCCAGTCGGCTTTTGAAGGTCTCCAGAGAAGGAGACTCCACAACCTCTCTGGTCAGCCTGCC
>NW_010536980.1:21140-39657 GCF_000687285.1 Phaethon lepturus | reverse complement strand
AGATCATCTGGTCCAACCCCCCCCTACCAAAGCAGGATCACTCAGGGCAGGTTGCACAGGAACGTGTCCAGTCGGCTTTTGAAGGTCTCCAGAGAAGGAGACTCCACAACCTCTCTGGGCAGCCTGTCCCAGTGCTCCGTCACCCTCACAGTAAAGAAGTTTTTCCTCATGTTGAGGTGGAACTTCCTGTGCTGCAGTTTGTGCCCATTGCCCCTCGTCCTCTCACTGGGCACTGCTGAAAAGAGACTGGCTCCATCCTCCTGACAGCCACCCTTCAGATATGTATAGACATCGATAAGGTCCCCTCTCAGCTTTCTCTTCTCCAGACTAAACAGCCCCAGGTCTCTCAGCCTTTCCTGATATGAGAGATGTTCCAGACCCTTAATGATCCTCGTAGCCCTCCACTGGACTCTCTCCAAAAGTTCCCTGTCTCTCTTGAACTGGGGAGCCCAGAACTGGACACAATACTCCAGATTAATGATGGTGTTAAACAGGATTGGACCCAGTACAGACCCCTGGCATACATCACTAGTGACTTTCCTGCAGCTGGACTTTGTATGACTGACCACAACACTCTGGGCCCAGTTGTTCAGCCAGTCTTCAATCCATCGCACTGTCCACTTATCTAGCCCATGCTTTGTTGACTTGTCTATCAGGAGGTTATGGGAGACAGTTACAAAATCCTTACTAAAGTTGAGATAAGTAACATCCACTGTTCCCTCTTCATCCATGAACCTAGTCACCTGACTGTAGAAGGCTATAAGGTTGTTCAAGGAATATGTAGTACTCTATTTCCAGAATGTAAACTGATCTTGTTATTTTTAATGTCATTAGTGTCATAATGTTAATTTTTTAATGGGCAGTTTCTGTCTGAAGAGAAAATTCTAAAAGCCTCTCTGTGAACACTGTATGAATTACTGTAGAACTGTGAAAAGATTGCTCCTTTTAATAAGTTTTTAATACTTGGGAAAGAATAAAACACAGGGGAACACTTGTTGCAGACCAAACTCCACACTGAAAAGATTCTTTAGAATATTCTTCTGTTTCAGAGCTAAAGTACCTCCGAGCCTTCCCTTAGAAGATTCCCCTCCCCACTTCCCAATTTAATTCACAAGAAATCTAATATCATAATGGCAAATACGTTTTCCTTAGGACTTAAAAGGCTACACCTGTCCTGCAAAAATGTCTTCAGAATATCCTGGTATTGGTATGAAGCGATGCACACTGCAGTGGTTTATGAAGAAAATGACTGGCAATCTGGTCTGATTACCACTTTTTCCATTGTTAGCATTGCTGTTAATTTAATAACTAAAAAAACCTTAACTTGAAATTCGAGTATAAAAAAAATGCTGTTATTTTGGTCTCGCAGCTCACTGCATGCATAAGCTGGGCATTTCTATGACCAGAGTGATAAAAAATTGCAAAAAAAAGCTCTTACAGAGCTGGGGAGTGGACCTGTATTCACAATTCCCATACTGTTTCTCTGTACTTGCTCCCTTTTTGGATTTGAATGTATGTCATGTTTCTTGAAATGCTGCTTTTAATATCAGTGTAACAGAATCTGGCTCAGCAGGAGAGAAATAGTTACCCTCTATAATCACTGAAAGGTTTTACCCATTTTTAGTCATTTTTGCATTGCTGTTCTGCCTTTTTCTTATTAATTTCAACAGTTTCTTATTACAAGTATTTCTGTGTCACTGCGTCATCATTCCACTATTGCCAGTTGTTATCGAGTGTTGAATAAAAATATGCAAAGCCTCCTCTACTTTGGGATGGTTGTGAACGCACTTCTCGGGGCAGAACTCGGCCGGTATTACTAATGCCGTAACGACAGGTAGAAATAGGGCGTAATTGTTTCAGTACTGGACACTGGGAGTGAGCGGCTCCTCCGTTCTGGTTATCCTGAGTACTGGTCCTGTTCAGTCCAGGAGTCCTGTTGGGCAATCTCTTCACAATATTACTTGTAGCCATTTTCAGTACGTGATTCAGTACATCTTCTGTTTCTTTAGCTCCATTTGATACTCCCACAGTGCCTGTGCTGGCTGTAGCCCTCACCTGGGGCTACGTTCAGGCGTATTGGTTATGTGCTGTGAACAAGATTCTGTGTGTTCCCCTTTCACTGATAAATAGCGGACTTCAGTCTCCGTCACTGCTTAATCTAATGCTTTTTCGCGGTACTAAACTCACTTTAAAAAGATGTTTTCCGCTTGCCAGATGGTTATTTTGACTAGAAAGTATCCTATTGTGTATGTCTCCAAAAGGCTGATTTCTACGGCTTACATGTGGTTTCAAACACTTCAGTTTTCCACTCAGTGGAAAATAAACTGTCTTTCAAAGTGACAAAACACTGCTCTTCACAAAAGGGTACTCTCACTAGGCTTTGTGGAATTATTTCTGTACAGTACCTGAAGTCTGACTCTGGTTAGGATAAGTACAGTGCATTGCCTTCTAGGACACCCGTGAGCCTCTGGGCACAGCAGGCACTAGTGGAGGCAGGCTGGGTAGATCAAGTGAGCAGAGCCCGGCAGCCCGACCAGGGGATCTGGCTTGATGAGTGGCCACATATGTAATTACATACCTATGTAGTGTATCTGGAGATTTTCTGATGACAATTCCTGTGCAAGAGAGAGATAATTTTTATCATACTCAGGTGGAGTAAATCACGGAATCACAGAATCATTAAGGTTGGAAAAGACTTTCAAAATCATCAAGTCCAACCGTTAACCCAGCACCAAAATTGACTTTAGTGCAGTCAATGCAGCTGTAAAGCTTTTACTAAAGAGTTGGATCCAAGTCTTCACTGTAGTTCTGTGCAAGTGATTATGAAATTTCTGTTATGGAAGAGATTCTTGAGTTAAAAACGGGATTTGGATTGTGAGACTAAAGGACAAAACCCTCCTGCTCTTATTTCTATTAGAAGTCTAGGAAGAAATTTGAAGAGGAAAAGGTTGTTTTGGGTTGAGATGCTGTTTTAATTCAGTATTGTTTTCTTCAATCCTTATTTTGTTAGGATTGTCAGGGGATTTCTTGCGTTCCGGACGATACTCTGCCCATACCATCAATGGTGCCTGGTCGCCCTGGTCTCCGTGGTCTCAGTGCAGTCGTGACTGCAGTAGAGGTATACGGAATCGCAAACGGGTCTGCAGCAATCCTGAGCCCAAGTATGGGGGACTTCCTTGCCTTGGCCCATCTCTAGAGTACCAGGAATGCAACATTTTGCCTTGTCCAGGTAAGAGTCGAATGAAGTGAGAGAAGTATGTGAAAATAAAATAACTCATCTTCAAGGCTATATCTTGCAATAGTTGGTTTGTTGTTTTGGATTTTTTTTTTTCAGTTGGTGGGTTTGGGATGTGTTTTGGTTTTTGAATAAACTACAGCTCAAATTTACCTTTATAATGTAAGTGGATTTGGGTAAGATTCCCAAATGATGTCAGTCAGTTTATCATCAATAATATTAACCGCTACGTCTTTTTTTACTTGTGAGACTCTGACTGTAAAAATATAATTTTAATAATTAAATCTATAATAGAAAAAAGACATCTGGCAAAACATGAGAAATCTGGCCTAGTCTTTATTTAAACTCAAAATATCATTTTCATCACAATGGTTGCTGGCATTAAATCTGTGCTAGCTTTTGAGCATAGAGCCTCCAGCAAATAAGATTCAGGACTAGTCACCAAACTAGATGGTAACTCAAGTAGGCCCTAAAGATTTTTCTTGGAATCTTTAGCTTCTCCTTCACTGAAAGTTGTTTTATGATTCTATGAAAAGGATTACAAGTAGAATATATGTTTTCAAGAAGCTATTTTGTGTTGCGAATCATTGTTGTATCTTAGACATTTGGGGAAGAAAAAATCTTGATTTCAGTCACCTCTCACCCTTCATAAAACAGACATCCAAATTCAAAAGCTTTTGAGCTTTGCAGAGGCTTTAATACTCTAATTCATTAGTTCCCAAACTGCAATCATAACACCTTGCTCTTCTTGAATAATAAAATTATAAACACTTCTCTTTCATGTGGCTGCACTGTTCATCTGTGAAAAATTTTGAAGGTTCACAGTAATGCGTTAGGTCAAAGATTCAGGAGACCATTGTACCAACATGTGCAAGCCTCCCCAGGGGTGCACACAGTACCTTCATTAGGTGGACCCAGATTGTCTATAAAAGGTGGCCAGGTTTGTTGTTCATCTCTTGCTGTTGATTCTTAAATTAAATGCTCTCTTGAATTTTTTTGCATTTTTTTCCAAAGTTAAAATAAGTTAAAGGTTTTCAGAAGTGGTATTTTTAATTAGCTCTGCAGCTAATACACTTTTATATTTTGTTGAAGGAAATTGTTCCAACCAGTAAAACACATAGTTACGCAGACATAAGTTTGATGTAGAGGCCCTTGTTGTTTATGAGATAGTCAATACCCAAAACTAAAATACACAAAGTTGCAAGGCAGAACTTGAAATTGTGCATTATATAAAAATTATTCCCACTTCTGCTGTCTTTGAATTTGAAAATATTTTTAAAGATCAGTTGGTATAATGTGTGGTGGGCCTTTCTGAAGCAAGAAGGGGTGTCCTGAAATATCTAATAACTTTTTTCAGAGACAAGTTTTCATTTTTCTTATTAGTGCAAAGCAAATTTGAATGAAGATGCAGAGCTTGAATGAAGCATTTAGACGCATGATAGCCTGCAAGGAATAAAAAAGTTCCTCAGCTACAGAACTACTGTTTGCCAGTAATTAAGAAGAAATGTAAAGGGCTAAGTCAGATCTCAGATAAATCTGAAGGGAAAACATTGCAAGCGGTAAATGTAATTGATTTTTTTTTTTCTTTAAGACATGGGAGAGTAAAAAATGATTGCAGAATAAGGCTTATCCATAAATTAGACCTGATTATAAATTTGTAGTAAGGGAATAAATTTTTGTTAGAGAAGCATACTGATGAAATCGAATTCTCTCAGTTTTTAATGAAAGTTGCAGAAAGTTAAATTGGTGGGTAAACATGAACATCTATTAGGTTGATATTCATGAGACCTCTTCAAGAAAGGGGAGACATAAACAACACATGGGTGAAGAGCCTTTGCTCCAGGCCCATGCGTACAAAGCTGGCAGACCCCATGGCAGGGGCACAGACCAGAGCAGCCAGGAAGAGAAACCATGGTCGGATCAGTTTTCAGCCTTCTTGTTAACCGCTGTGCTAGGGACTGGATTTCATTTCCTGGGTGCTTATATTTAGGACAGCTATATAAAGTGAGTTTCTGAAATGTCCCCGTGGGGCTTTGACCACACAGCCCTTGCAGATGTTTATGAGAAAGGTTGGTGTAGGTACAGATCTCATGGTGGTATTGACTATACCTTCCTCACATGGGACTGGGCTGTAGGTAGAGTTGCAGGGACTGAGTAGGAGTAAACATGTCAAGCCCTTCTTGCCGCTGTGAGCATCGAGGAGAAAAGCAGGGACTCTGCATGGTTCATTCTTGCCCAGGTAAATAAGTGAGGTGCAGACAGAAAGGCTAAGGAATGCGAGGAGGGTTTGTTCTGACAGCGACACAAAGGTAACGGCCATAGTACTAGAAACAAAAATGCAAAAAAGGAGAATTTGGTGCTTTCTAAGAGTTACCTGAGCTCCCTCGGGGTTAAGGACAGCTTGCTCCCTGCTGACACAGAACCATTTAGTTGCAGTCCAGTCCAGTCATTAGCCTTTCAGAAATATTCTGGTCAGTAAGAAGGGGCAAGATGGCAGCCATAAAGAAGTGGTGGAGAAATGTATTGAGCAGTGCTTAAGTCATGCTGAAAGTCAATAGGACTTTATGTTTTGGAATCAGTTAATCTGGTCTCAGTGTCAGCCTGGAAGATACTAAGTGCTCTGAAGGACTGACACAGTGAAAAAGCCCATGGAGCAATCACCGAGTGTAAAAGGCTGTCTGGTCTGGTTAAGTGTCTTGCAGCATTGGTTTAAATATACTTATTACTATATTAATTGCCAGTAATTTATGGTTAAACGTACTGCAGGATCCCAGAACTTTAAAAAAATACTGAAGCCATCTAGAACCTGCCTTCAGCAGCTACTATTAAATGTTTCTTGAGCCTGCAGGGGAGAGAGAAACAGTGAAATTTTTCCCACAGCTTGTAGCAAAGTAAATGGTCCACTGACGTGCAGATTGATAGCAGTCACAAAGCAGATTACTTTTTGTTCATAGTATTTGAAGGCTGAATGAATATGTAATAGTAAATCGAACAATGCCAGAAAATTGACAGAAATTGTACCCAGGCCTGGAAATATGATTTGTCTGTATTGTACAAGTTTTAGAATGATCCCTCATACAATTTTGCCTTCAACTAACTAGTTCTCTCCCAAATAATCTGCATAAATAGTTTGGGAGTCAGTGTAGGATAAGGCCTGTTCCCAGTACTCGGTTTCCATGTGGCCAAACTGCTTTGAGGGGCAGGAGAATTTGCACTATTGTCTTGCACTAGCAAATTATGCTTTGGCCATGTGCCTCAGCTCCTTTTTTATGGCTCAGAGATGTGGTGAATAGAGTTGAGCTGGCAAGCACTGAACCGCCTCAATAACTATGGAAAAGATCTGTGAATACTCATGGACATTTCTGTTTTCTTTGAGTTACTAATACACGGTCAATATGAAAAGAAAGGAATCTATAATCAGACACATTAGGGTTTTGTTATCCTTGGGGGCTTGCGAGATATTTATGTTATGAAGAGAAATACATAATGAAGAGAAGCATTGTTTGAGTGGCAAATTCTGCAAATCTACAAGAATTGCAGGAATTTACTAAAATATTTGTTTGCCTGAAAATAATAATAACCAAACATAAGGAATTCTGTCCTAGTTCACAATATTACACACCTCTTCAGTTATTACTGTAAGAGAAGACAAATTTTTGCTTCATTTTTGTTTCATTTTGTTTCGTGTTGCCTTCTCTTTTATTCTTTTGCACATAGGGACACTTGGCCAATGTGCCTTAATTACGAGTTTAAAGCATAGCTACGTGAGCACCATTGAGTAGCACAAGCTACAGGAGTTCCTGTTCCCTTTTCTCTAAGAGATGGCAATGACAGTTGCCATCTCTTAGACTTGAAATTCTGATACTTCATGACAATATTTTGGGATTTTACTAGTTTCCAATTTTTATTATACTGGTTTTAGTTCGGTTTAGTTACGACATTTTGGCTTAGAAAAACTGAATTAATTCATGTATCACTAAACGTGCTGATAACAGTAGTTTCAGATACACAAAACTCCCTGAAAGACTGTATAAGTTATTATATGCATCCCCTAAAGCCACTTATTGCTTGTTGTTTTTTTCTTCATTATTGCTTTTTTTTCCCCTCCTCCTTTTTTTTGTCTCCTTGCAGTCATACTTGGCCACAAAGAAACAGGAATATATTTAAAAGAACAGACAAAATTTATCCTGCAGTCACTTCCTAAATCAGGGGGAAAAAATTACTCTGGTCCAATAAAGCTTGTCTCTGAGGCTGCTGAAGCCCGTCTCTCCCTGTGCATTGATCTGCTTCTGTAGCCAGTGAGGAGAGGGCTGAACTGCCCTTTGGAACCAACTGTTGCTTTTCTAACTTAAGGTCTCAGTTACAGACTTAAACCCGCATTTATCCTTAGATTTCGTTGCTGTACTTCCCTTAGAAGCGTTTCTTTGCCTTCTGTGTCTCTGCACTGCACTATGTTGACCGTTGGTTTCGTCCAGCATTGCTTTTATGAATGAAAGGTATCTGTAGCACCACAGAAACAAGACTTTGCCTTTGCAAACTATGATGTAAAAATTGCTCTTTCCCATACTGAAACATGCAGCGATATCCCACAGGATTAGGAAAAAGCAGTAGACTTAGTGATGTGGAATGGGATGATCCCCAGGTGTCTGGAAGGGAGCAGTACTCTCTTGGGACTGTAGGCTGCTCGACACTCAGTGCCCCCAGACTTAACTTTTACTTAGCCACTGGGAAGCACGCTATCCGCATTTCTGCGGGTGGAAAGAACTATTGCCCCTCTATTTACACTCCTTCATAGAAAAGACTCGGCTCTCAACATTTTTTATTTTCTTTTGCTACACTTTTAAAAAGATGAACGTGAAAAGTTACAAATATAAAGGCATACACCAAAAAAAAAAAACAAAGACTTTTTTTTTTTTTGGTTGTTTAAATTCTAAATGAGACCAGAGAGTGTATGAAAAAGCCTGCAATCCTATCTGTGTTCTCATGAAAGCATGTGAGGTCAGTGTGTCTGAAGGAAGCCCACGCTTCCTTCCACTTCCTTGTAAAACCCAAAGTGCATAGCAGGGTATCCAGTTTACTTAATTGTCTCTTGGAAATTCTCCAGCAGTGTGGATGTTTTGTCATGTCCCCAGGAGATCCCGTTTCTGTACACTGTTTCTCCCTAGTACATCCTCTTCCCTATGTGGGTTTTTTTTTCATTATAGTGAAGAAATATTTATTAACCACAACAGCAGGCACTAGGCAAAAAGTTGTTTGCTTTACTATAAAGGAAAAAGCATTATTTGAGAGCACCCTGCTACCTTCTTCCAAAAGGGACCAACCTCAGTAATTGCCAGAAAACGTAAAGACTCTTTGTATCTTTCATTGTGGAACTGCTTTAACGACTTTCTTTTGTCCAACAGCTCTACAAAACTGTTATGTAAAGAAACCATAGTGACTGGAACTTTCCTTGCAGCTGTGTATTTTTCCTCCTATAAGAAGCAGAAATAACATTAAGGACTCCACGACAAAAGGAAAAAAGAAAAAAAAACCCAGATAGTGCTGTGTTGCTAAGCAACTTTAAAGAAAGATGAAAGAAGCCACAGAGCTCTATTTCGGTCTTGTAAAAAATCAAGCAGTAAATACCCATCCTTTGATCTTATTTAACCATGGTGATGCTTTATCATCCTCTGTTGCTGAGAAGGAAAAGTTCTGGAGATAAATAAAAGAGGTACTTACGATAGTCCTTGAAAGGCCTAGAGATTTAGGATGACAGCCTGTCAGTAAATAGTCACTAAAAAACAGTTGTAATTACACTGTCCACCTCAACCGTCATCAAATCTAACATCTATTACATGATGTCTGTCCTTTCCAGCCTTACCCAGACCCACTTCTCCCTTTACAAGTCTTGTAGAAGTCTTACAGCACAGCCATGACCACTGCAGTTGTGGAACATGGTGACATTCCTGGATGTCACATCGGTCTCTATGTTCTCAGCCACCTATAGAGAGATGGCAGATGGCAGTTTCAAATGCATGTGCATTTGTAATTCTCACTCTGGTCCATTGAAAAATAAGTAGAAAGTGTTGGGGGTCACTGTCTCCATTACAGTGAACAAGCCACAGGTAATGTTGGCAGACAATTTATCTTCTGTCTAGGCAATCTCAGGCTGTCACTCTGTTTTGTGGAGGTCTATACACTGCAGCAGAAATGCCTCTGATTATTCATTTAAGGTAGCCAATGATCATTTTAAATAAAAAAAAAGAATCAAAAAAGGGAGTATCTGGAAAAGTAAAGCCTTAATATCCCATGAAACTAATAGCTTGGGTGGCAGCTTCTGCTTTTATTTGACATAATTTTTTTTTAAAAGAAGAGGCAAGCTCTGAATAAAAGATACTATGTCTTGGAACTCTTATAAAATTGCACAGTATATTTTACCTGCACTGAAGACAAATAACCTGTGGCTTTCTTAGATATGAGCTTGCATAATACTACATTAACAGAGTTATGTCCAGCAAAAAGACGTATTTGTTTTCCAGTGACTATATGAATAAGAGAACAAGAGAAGAACTCTACCGAGATGCAGTATTTATTTATGATAGATGGTATGAAACTCTTTCATACATCTGTATAGCTAGATGATATATATCCTGATAAATATATCCTGGAAAAAATGTAGCAATCATTGAATACCTTAATAATGGAAATAATTTATTTAAGTAACATACTTGGAATATAGTATCAGATTCCAGGAATCCTGTCTGTCCAGTCAGGCTATTCAAAGGCCAGATACATTACTTGTAAAAGTTTTTACAACTATTGTTCTTAGCAAGGAAGTATCAACTCCGAGCTTTCTTGATTTCTAGGATAATGTTGCAACAATACAGAGAATAAAATGTTATGTATTCAACAACTTCACTTAGTTAATAGCCTTAGGTATGCACTAGCGAATTACCTGTTTGATTAGCAGTTGAGAACCTGAGGGTACCTGAAATTACATTTAAAAATGCACGTATAAGTTTTAATATAAAAAACCCCACATTCTTGTAGCTCATTTTCTCAGTGTTGCAGCCTTTGCATAGAAATCATTCTACTCAGCTCACCAAATGCATTCATGATATACAATGCTGCCAAAACAAAATTAGTATTTTTTAATGTTCTATATCTCCATCTAAGAGAGAATTTAAATGCAAATACTATACAGATATTTTCATTGTAAGGTAATTTTTTTCAGATTTGGAACCTCCTTTTTTTTTGTAAGAGATAATTATGGAATAGCATTTCAGTAAACCAGTGGAACATGGTTTACTCCTTGAATGGCTGTTTGATTAATTGAACAGAAAGGATCAAAAAGAGGCATTGTGAAATGATGGATGAATGTTTGGGAGACTTCAGTGACAATCACTTGTTTCAACAAACCATGAAATAAAGTCTTACAAGGAATGTCTTAAATGAGTGCATTTTAAAAATTATGTAGAGAAAATGTGTACTTACCTAGTATTTTTAAAAGCAGACAATAATGGGTTTCTGTCCTGTGTAGTAAAATGCCCACTGCTGCTGTGAGTGATCAGGGAAAAAAAGGTGGAACTTCTGCTCAGTTTAGGGCCTGGTCATAAAATTAAACTTTACTGGCGCGTTGCCTTTATTATACTTAGGGTCTCATCTATTAGCGTCGGTTGAATTGCACACTGTTTCTCTTAATCAGTTGCAGACATCGTAAATCATTTCTTTACTTAAGCATTAAGAAAGCAAGTGATAACACTTTAAATAGAGGTTTGAAAATAAATTATTTTTTTATATGAAAATTTTTAGTTTAGATTTTTTTGTTGCCTTTTCCTCCCCCCAAAAAAATGGAAAGAGAAATGAACAAAATACTGAGATTCTCTGCACAGGAAATGGCATCCCTGGGAGAAGTACATCTGACACTGTCGTGTGGCTGTAGATAGGAAGCCTTTGGCAGATGGGCTGCAATATGGCCATAAATGCCAGAAATACATGCTGGAGCAGTGGCTTTAAGAACAGAGGCCACAGAGGAGCCAGTCCAGCGCAGGCACTGAGGTGAACTTCCACTAGAAGCCTGTCCAGTGGCCACGTGTCAAAAGCCATCTGACGAATGGGGCCCCCATGAAATCCAGCCTGTGTTTCAGAGGAATCTTGTGAACACTCAGGCTGGAGAACTGTTTGACATACTTGAATTAGTAAATACTAATGGCGGGGGGAAACTAATATTTATTCTTCACCAGCCTGTGTTTGAAACTTTAAGTGGCAACTCCTTTTTGTCATTCATCTGTTGGGTTTTTTTTAATTACTGCCCTTGTTCTGCTGCTGGCATCTGTGCTAGAGCTGTAACATTATATTGGCCCATCAAACCTTACAACTGCGTTGGATCAATTGAAATGGGGTGTAGGGTTAAGGCAGTCTCACCTGGGTTGCGAAACAAAATCTGCATTCCTCCATCTCTCTGATGATATTATTGGGCCAAGTTTTATTTTATGAATAAAAAATCATTTTGCACTTACAATACTTCTGTCAATCAAGCTTTGGTATTTTATTTCCTCACAAGTGAGAAAAGGAAAGGAAAATAAACAGAAAATAGTTTTGTCCTTAAAGATATTATGGTACCCACTGAAAGTGTCTTATATATGGATGAGTAACTTTGTTAGGCTTCCCAATATACCGGGGGCTTTTAAAACGTATAAATTAAATTGAATTGTGGTAAGATTAAACTTGTAGGCCTATGTTCAGTGGCATCTAAAAATGTCCAGTAATTTTAGTAGGCCATGAATTAGATCCACAGAATATGAGAAGGATGGGTTGGATTATGTCATGTCACGCATGAACTTGGAACAATATGAGACTTTGTGTCTTTTCAGTGGACGGAGGCTGGTCTTGTTGGTCGTCTTGGTCAAAGTGCTCGGCAACTTGTGGAGGAGGGCATTACATGAGAACCCGCTCCTGCACAAACCCCGCACCAGCATATGGAGGAGATATCTGCCTTGGGCTGCACACTGAAGAAGCACTCTGCAACACACAGCCCTGTCCAGGTATGGCAAATCAGCCCATGCAGCTTTGGTCTTTATGTGCCACAGAATAAGGCATCCACAGTTAGGCAACATAATGTTCCTTGATCTATTGTTTAGGAGCAAATAATTTCTCTCCCTTACTAAGTGCACAATCAGCTCTTACAAGCGGCAGTCACAGTAAATCAAGCGATAGCAGGATGTAGCCTACAGGACACCACCTCCTCCCACCCCCTTTAAAAGTTAAAATTTTAAGTTACCAGGTTCCAGGTCTGAATAAAATAAAATTGTATGATATTTGAAGTGGATCATGCAAATGGCCTGGGAGACTTTTAATAACAATATCACAGAGAATTGCATTTGTTATAACGCTAAGCATTCACAACAAGCAAGTTACTGAGGTTAATATTCAATATGTGTTCAAGGTCCTTCAAGTAGATAATGTTTGCCCTGTTTTCATATAAAACATAGAGCAAACCTTAATGCTCTTTGTGAAATACCTTTTTCAACTTTGGATATTAAGGAGTAGAGACTTCATCTTTTTAAATGACTGTGGAGTACTTAGTAAATGAAATGTCTCAGCACTCCTGATAGTTGTATGATACTGATCGTGACTTCTTCTATAACTTTTACTCTGCCTTTTGACCCATATTAAAAGAAGCTGGTTTTTTTCATGACATCTAAGTGAGAAGTAGAGACTAAAGCCACATAAACCTAGATAAAATCATTAGTGAAAATCCAGTGGGAAAATTTGTTTTCGTTTATTGCTGATTAATGGATTACAGGCAACAGCAAAAGGAAATAAGCAGTTCTGATGCCACATTGTATTATTTGCTTCACTTAGAGCTCTTAGACTTTATAGCAAAAGTTTTTTGCTCGTATGATGAGGCTGTGCACGTGAAGGCACAAGCCCCATGAGTTTGAATTTATGGATTCTATTACCTGTGCTGAACTACAATTTAATTAATTCCCTTTTCTAGGCTCTGCATGTCTTGCAGCAGAATTAAAGTACCCACTTTGTCAAAATTAAAGCAGATGCAACATTCTGTATTGTGTTTTAAAAAACCCCAAACATAGAAATTAGTTGATAATTTGATTTTTCGAGACAAATAGTGTACATTTGTATGTAGAAGTTACATAGCTGCCTTGGGATCCTTAAGGCATCTTTAAAAGGTCAGAACTGGTGGGTTCACTGTGCTAGTATTGTAGCTATTTCTCTTGTTTCTCATTTATTTCCTACCATCATTTTTCCAAAAAATGACATTTTGCAAACATTTATAAATAACCTCTTCATCTTATTTTGGCCTGCTTGTTACCCAAATTTTGGAGTAGATGGGGGGTGGAGGAGGAGGTTGGTTTCATTTTGGTTCAAGAAAGTGAAAAGCTTTATAAAGCAAGGTTTTTAAATTTCAGAAGGTGAAGTGTATTTCTCACATTCTGTGATGTTTTATTAATATTTCAACCTCACTGAAAATTTGACATAGGTTTTTGAAATAGCACATCATCAACTAGCTGTGAGAGTGGCCCTTGCCTCATGTTTACGATGTAAATTTCAAAACTTTTTTTTACTGCTCTTATTTCACATTGGTACGGGACAAAAATAACGGCAGTGCTACACATGTCAAGTTTGGACAGACCCCTGCACCCCTGCAGAGCCTTATTCTTCTGGTGAGGATTATATGGCCACTGGTTCTTCCTTGTGCAGGTCTGGAAGTACCATTGGTGACATTCACTACTTGAGTGACATGTTTAATATAAGAAGGGAATAGTAGTGACACTTGGAATCTAAGAACAACCAACCAACACAGAAATGCATATGCAAAAATGGAAATTATTTGTAATGTCTCCTAAGTTGCAAAAAGAGCAAAGATTGCTTGGCATTTGAAACAGTACCTTTTTTTTTTAGCCAAACAAAACTAGCAGAAAACTAAAATTTCTAGAGTCAGGTTTGTTGAGGATATGGAGGGTTAATGGCAAATCCAATTGAAAGTACGCAAGTATGCACTTAAAAAAAAGTAACAGACTTGTGTCTGCAAAATACATCAGTTTTTCTCATCTTTCATTTTAAAAGCTATATCACTGTGTTTGTGTTTTTTCTTTTTAATTTATCCAATTGCAATCACATTAATATGAATGGAAGTGCTGCGCTATTGATCAGTAGTGGTTTATGGGCTGCTTATCAGTAAATGTAATAGGTTGCAATGGTGTCTGTGATGTACTGAATAAAAAGGTATTTTATACCTAAAGTATTTACAGCTGCCGTAAGAGGGGAAAATGTTCTGTCCTTGAATTGCTCACACATGCAAATAATGGATAAAGCAGCCGAGCGTTTAGAAATGCTGGTGTAATTCTGCATGAAGGAAATTTATAATCTTACAGACTGGTGGCCTGATCTTTCTGAGGTACCTTCTTCACCAAGGGATCTTTCAGGAACTGCTTGGACTTAAACTGGCTTCGAAGGCCAGCCAAGACTCTGTAGGAAGAAGACATGACATCTGAGTAAGCCTTGCTGTGTTAGAGGTGAAAAGCAGTTCCAGATTAAACATGTCTCCAGTCCACCCTTTCTTTTCCATTCTCATGACTTTTGCAAAGAACTGAAGAGCAAGTTGACAGGAGCCTGCCTGAGGTGCAAGAGAGCCTCAGATACTTTGAAGATAAAGAAATTAAAGGGATGAGAGAGGATAACTGAGTCTCTAGAAGTTCATGCAAAAGCTGTGGGTTCAGCATCTCTGTGATGGCAGAGAGAGTGACTCCACAAAGGGCAGCTCTGCCAATTTGAAATGGTACATCTGTCAGTCTTGGGTGCCTTACTTCTGTGTGACTCTGAGCTCCCAACAGTGGCACTCCTCAAAACACAGGTGTGGTACCAGCAACCACTGTTGCAGGGATGTCCATCCCTCTCGCACGGATGTCCCCTCTCTTCTGTGATTCTGCGTGCCAGATGGAGCATGGCACCAGACCCAGTGACTACTTCTGCTCTAGTGCCTGGGCTGCACCGTGGGACTCCAAATGGGAGGGAGATGCCCTGTGCTGCATATTCCCATACCTGTGGGAAGGTCCCAATGCACATAGTATCTTTTACAGGTCCCCCAAAGGGCAGGCTGAAACAGTAACCGTGCCTTGTCACCAGTATGTGACCTAACATAATCTACGCATACTTTGAGGTCCCTATTTTATCACAGGATGTAGCGCCTTCAGCAACGAACCTGGTGGGCTAAAAGGACATTGGACAAGATGGGGCTGCAGCGTGCACCAGCCAACAAGCTGCATTTAGGATGCTCACGAGCATTTTGGCAGCTGCTGCATATATCCCAATTATACCAGGACTGAGCGAGAGTATTGGCTCTGGCTTAAGCATGCTCTCTGCCACCGATGAGAACCAGGCCAAGACTTGTAATGAGCAGCATTCCTTTAAACTTGAATGAGTAGTGCTTTACTCTTACAAAATACTTAAGGTAGGGATCCACGTACTTAGTTTACTTAGACCATCAGCTGACACTGGCAGTGACAACAGCAGCTCCTGGATGTGCCACGCTATATAAGCAGGAATAAGCCTGTGCATTTCCTTGACTCCAACCTCAGCTCTCCTACCCCCCGTGAATTAGGATCCAACTACATTATGTCATCTGCCTCCATGCTCCTACTACCCACTCGGCAAATGAGGCCCTCCCCGGACTTCTCCTAGGAAACAGAAGAGACGAAGGCTAGATTGCTCCTCACAATAACAAGATCCTACTGTTTGACATCAGCTGCTTGTCTCAAGGTATTTGACACTCAAAGGACGTTCCTCTAAAAGGGTGACACGGCCGACAGCCCAGCTGAAGTGCCTCTACACCAACGCACACAGCACGGGCAACAAACAGGAGGAGCTGGAAGCCACCATGCTGCTTGAAATCTATGACCTGATTGTCATTACTGAAACTTGGTGGGATGAATCCCGTGACGTGAGTGCAACTATCGATGGCTACAGGCTGATCAGAAGGCACAGGCAAGAAGGGTGGAGGCATTGCCCTTTACATCAAGAAATGGATAGAGTGTAAAGAGCTGACTCTGAGGAATAGCCACGAGCAGGTCAAAACCTAATGGGTAAGAATCAGGGACTGAGGCGACAAAGGGAACCTTGTGGTTGGTGTCTACTACAGGCCACCCAACCAAGGGGAGTCTATTGACAAAGCCTTCTCACTCCAGCTACAGGAGGCATCACACTCACAGGCTCTCGTCCTGCTGGGGGACTTCAGCCACCCCGACATCTGCTGGAAAAGTAGCACGGTGAGCTGTAGGCAATCCAGAGGACTCCTGGAGTGCATGGAGGATAACTTCCTATGCCAGGTAATAGACAGCCCTACCAGAGGGGATGCCATACTGGACATGTTTGTCATCAATACATGTGAGCCAAGTGGTGACGTCAAGATTGGAGGAAGCCTGGACTGCTGTGATCAGGCTCTGGTGGAGTTTGCCATACTGGACCTGTTCGTCACCAATGCAAGTGAACTAATTGGTGACATCACGATCGGAGGCAGCCTGGGCTGCAGTGATCATGCTCTGGTGGAGTTCGCAGTCCTGAGGGACATGGGGCAGGTGAAGAGTAAAGTCAGGACCTTGAATTTTAGGAAAGCAGACTTCCAGCTCTTCAGGGAGTTAGTCAATAGGACCCCCTGGGAAACTGCCTTCGAGGATGGCGGAGCAGAACAGAGCTGGCAGATCTTTAAGAACGCTTTCCAGAGAGTGCCAGAGTTCTTCATCCCCAGGTGTAAGACATCTGGTAAGGAAGGCAAGATACCAGCATGGCTGAGTGGAGACCTGCTGGGCAAACTAAAGGGCAAGAAGAAACTGCACGGGCAGTGGAAGCAGGGACTGGTATCCTGGGAAAAGTACAGGGATGCTGCCCTGTTATTATAGGGATGAGATCAGGCGGGCCAAGGCATGGCTAGAGCTGAACTTGGCAAGGGTTGCAAAGAATAATAAGAAGGGCTTCTAAAGGTATGTCAGCCAGAAAAGGAAGATCAAAGAAAGTGTCCCCCGCCTGATGAGCAAGACTGGCAAACTGGCAAAAACAGATGGGGAGAAGGCTGAGGTACTAAATGTTTTCTTTGCTTCAGTCCTCACTGGCAGTGTCTCTTCCCACACCTCCCGAGGGGATAGACTGCAGGACGGGGACTGGAGAAGCAAAGTCCCTCCCACTGTGAGAGAAGATCAGGTTTGAGACCACCTGAGGAGCCTGAACATGCACAAGTCTATGGGACCTGATGAGATGCATCCCAGAGTACTGAGGGAATTGGCTGATGTAGTTGCTAAGCCACTCTCCATGATACTTGAAAAGTCTTGGCAGTCAAGTGAAGTCCCTGGAGACTGGAAAAAGGGAACCATTGCACCCATTTTTAAAAAAGGTAGCAACCGAGTGGCCTTCTATGATGGAGCGACCACATCATTGGACAAGGGAAGAGCTATGGATGTCATCTATCTGGACTTCTGTAAGGCCTTTGACGTGGTTTCCCACAACACCCATCTCGCTAAATTGGAGGGATTTGGATTTGCTGGGTGGACTGTTGGTTGGATGAGGAATTGGTTGGATAGTCGCACCCAGAGGGCAGCGATCATCGGCTCAATGTCCAGATGGAGATCAGTGATGAGTGGTGTCCCTCATGGGTGTGTGTTGGGACCAGTACTCTTTAATATCTTCATCAATGACCTAGACAGTGGGATTGAGTGCACCCTCCACAAGCTTGCAGACCACACCAAGTGGTGTCGACCAGAATGGCGCGATTGACATGCCTAAGGGACAGAATGAATGGCGCGATTGACATGCCTGAGGGACAGAATGCCATCCAGAGGGACCTGGAGAAGCTCGAGGAATGGGCCCGTGTGAACCTTGTGAGGTTTAACAAGGCCAAGTGCAGGGTTCTGCACCTGGGTCAGGGCAACCCCTGGTATCAGTACAGGCTGGGGGATGAAGGGATTGAGAGCAGCCCTGCTGAGAAGGACTTGGGGGTACTGCTGGATGAAAAGCTGCATATGAGCCAGCAGTGTGAGCTTGTAGCCCAGAAGGCCAACCACATCCTGGGCTGCATCCAAAGCAGCATGGCCAGCAGGTTGAGGGAGGGGATTCTGCCCCTCTAACTCCGCTCTGGGGAGACCCCAGTCTGGAGCCCTCAGCACAGGAAAGTCATGGACCTGTTGGAGCAGGTCTAGAGGAGGGCCACCAAAATGATCAGAGGGATGGAACACCTCTCCTGTGAGGACAGGCTGAGAGAGTTGGGGGTGTTCAGGCTGCAGAAGAGAAGGC
>NW_010536980.1:20523-21128 GCF_000687285.1 Phaethon lepturus | reverse complement strand
GAGAGTTGGGGTTGTTCAGCCTGCAGAAGAGAAGGCTCCAGGGAGACCTTCTTGCAGCCTTCCAGTACTTAAAGGGGGCTTATAAGAAAGCAGGACCTGTGGCGATAGAACAAGGGGTAATGGCTTTAAGCTGAAAGAGGGTAAATTTAGCCTAGATATAAGGAAGAAATTTTTCCCAATGAGGTTGGTGAAACACTGGCACAGGTTCCCCAGAGAGGTTGTAGATGCCCCATCCTAGAATCTCCATCCTTTATTGGATGTGGCAGGGAACACTGTCACCATGGATGAGTAAAAGGCTGAGGTACTTAATCCCTTCTTTGGCTCAGTCTTCAATAGCCAGACCAAATATACTGAGACTATTCAGCTCCCCTGAGCTGGAGGGCTGGGATGGAGAGCAGAATAAACTCTCCATAATCCAGGAGGAAGCAGTTAATGACCTGTTATGCCACCTGGACACTACAAGTCTATGGGACCTGATGGGATCCCCCCAAGAGTACCGAGAGAGCTGGTGGAGGAGCTTGCCAAGCTACTCTCCATCATTTATCAGCAGTCGTGGTTAACAAGGTAGGGCCCAGACAACTGGAGGCTTGCCCGTGTGATGTCCA
>NW_010536980.1:20237-20479 GCF_000687285.1 Phaethon lepturus | reverse complement strand
AAGCCACTCTCCATCATTTATCAGCAGTCCTGGTTAACAGGGCAGGTCCCACCCAACTGGAGGCTTGCCAATGTGACACTCATCTACAAGAAGGGCCGGAAGGAGGATCCTGGGAACTACAGGCCTGTCAGCCTGACCTTGGTACCTAGGAAGATTATGGAGAGGTTCGTCTTGAGGGCACTCACAGGGCATGTGCAGGACAACCAAGGGATCAGGCCCAGCCAGCATGCGTTCATGAAAGG
>NW_010536980.1:0-20128 GCF_000687285.1 Phaethon lepturus | reverse complement strand
GAGGCTTTGACAGAGTCTCCCACAGCATTCTGCTGGAGAAACTGGCGGCTCATGGCTTAGACAGGTTTATTCTTTGCTTGGTAAAGAACTGGCTGGATGGCTGAGCCCAGAGAGTTATGGTGAGTGGGCTTAAATCCAGTTGGTGGCTGGTCACAAGCGGTGTTCCCCAGGGCTCATTTTTGGGGCCAGTCTTGTTTAATCTTTATCGATGATCTGAATTAGGGGATCAAGTGCTCCCGCAGTAAGTTTGCAGATGACACCAAGTTGGGTGGGAGTGTTGATCTGCTGGAGGGCAGGAAGGCTCTGCAGAGGGATCTGGATAGGCTGGATCCATGGGCTGAGGTCAATTGTATGAGGTTTAATAAGGCCAAGTGCCGTGTCCTGCACTTGGGTCACAACAACCCCATGTAGCACTACAGGCTTGGAGAGGAGTGGCTGGAGAGCTGCCCGGTAGAAAAGGACCTGAGGGTGCTAGTTGACACCTGGCTGAACATGAGCGAGCAGTGTGCCCAGGTGGCCAAGAAGGCCAACAGCATCCTGGCCTGTATCAGAAATAGTGTGGCCAGCAGGAGTAGGGAAGGGATCGTGCCCCTGTACTCGGCACTGGTGAGGCCACACCTTGAATCCTGTGTTCAGTTTTGGGCCCCTCACTACAAGAAGGACATTGAGTTGCTGGAGTGTGTCCAGAGAAGGGCAACAAAGCTGGTGAGGGGTCTGGAGAAGAAGTCGTATGAGGAAAGAGCTGAGGGAACTGGGGTTGTTCAGTCTGGAGAAGAGGAGACTGAGGGGAGACCTTATCGCTCTCTACAACTATCTGAAAGGGGGTTGTGGTGAGGTGGGTGTTGGTCTCTTCTCCCAAGTAACTAGCGATAGAACAAGAGGAAAGGGCCTCAAGTTGCAGCAGGGGAGGTTTAGACTAGAGAGATAGGAGGAAAGATTTCTTTACTGAGAGAGTGGTCAAGCATTGGAACAGGCTGCCAAGGAAGTGGTGGAGTCACCATCACTGGAGGTGTTCAAAAAACGTGTAGACGTGGCCCTTTGGAACATGGTTTAGTGGGCATGGTGGTGTTGGGCTGATGGTTGGACTTGCTGATCTTAAAGGTCTTTTCCAACCTTAATGATTCTGTGATCTCTGGAGACATCCAAGGTCAGGTTTTATGGGGCTCTGAGCAACCTGATCTAGTTGAAGATGTCCCTGCTTACTTCAGGGGGGTTGGACTAGATGGCCTTTAAAGGTCTCTTATAACCCAAAGATTCTATGATTGTATGATTCTATTATTTGCCCTGTTGTTCAAAGGAGGCCCCATCCATACAGTTGCTAGTTGTTCATAAATATCAATATCCAGGTTCTTACCTGAGCTGCTGAGTAAATCTATTTTATGAACAGCTCCACAAGTGATGGTGTGCATCTGAACCACAGACTGCGAGGGCTGACTGCTGATGTCTCTAACCAGCACTCTCCTACTGTCTTGAAATGGTCTCAGGACCACTGCTTGAGATTTTCTGTGCTAAAATTATGTCAGTCTCCTCCATCCATTTTTTTTTTACCATGCCATTTGTTAGGAAGTGAATGTCTAACCCTATCATGGAAAACATCTATTGCTTGACATTTTTCAAGACTGCAATGTGAAATATTCCTGCTAGAATCTGTTAAATTTTGGATGACAAAGTTTTAACTTTTTCTCCTATGGCCAAAGGGAAAGTAATGAGTAAATGGGAACCTTGTATGCTGGATTTATACAACGTGTTGAAAGGGGCCCAAAATAGCATAAGACTTTCCTGTCTTTCCATCTGATTCACAAAAAGTTTACAAAAGCTTCATGAATTTTCCAAATTATTCACAAATTTTAATGTTCTTCAACCTAACTTGAAACAAAAGTAGGTTAATATAGACTTGTTTATTTGAAGCAAAATGAAATTTGTAATTTTGCTTCATATTGGCATTAAATGAATTAAAATTTTGAAGTAGAAACAAGCGTCATTTGGGATAGCAGAACTGTTTATTCCATAAAACCTATCACAGTGGGAAAACTTGACAGAAGAAGAAAGAAAAAAGTTTAACTGAGCTCTGTATACTTTAGTATACTTGCTGAACTCAGAAGAATCCTCTGAAGGCAAGACTTGTGCTTGAATGGTAAGAAAGCTGAGCTTAGTGAAGTCACAGCACCTCATGGGAATGAGATCAATTAACTTCATTTAAGAGAAGTATTCTGAGATCACACAGGCATGAAATAAAAATGTCTTAATCAAAACTACATAGGCAGAGGAAGAAATACAGTGAAATAGAAGCTGATAATGAACCAAACGGGGTATGAGATCTCCTCTGTGTACAGCAAAGAAATGGACCTGAAATAACAAAAGCTAAAAAAAAAAAAAGTATCTGCAAGATACTACTATTCTTGTGGTTAAATAAACATCCTATTTCAGACCTGGAATACATACTCATATAGCTCTCATTGCTACTTGTCAGGTACATAAAAAAAGGCAGTGTCATTGTCCACCCTAACGACCTAGACTGGAATTAACTCCGCAGCAGTCACTCTTTCAGTCACCACCGCAGAATCCGTCCGGCTTCTCGCTTCCACACACAAAGGCTGTGGCAGAAGCCACATAATACATCTGCGACAAATTTACCATCACACTCTACATTTCAGAGACTTTTGCCAGAGCTGAGCTGCCTTTGTTTTGTCCTAATGAAAGAGCTGTCCTCTGCTGGTTGGTGGTAGCTGGGGATGAGGCCTTCTGTCATAATTCAGAAGTACTGGCTATTTCTCTCTCACTCGGTGTACTTGCAGCGTTTCATTGCCGCGTCCGCGCGTGTGTCCCTCTCTGCCTGTTGCAGACAGCTGGTCCGAGTGGTCCGAGTGGTCCAACTGTGACTCGTCTGGCATCCAGTTCCGCGTTCGTCAGTGCATCATTTTGTTTCCTGTGGGCAGCCAGTGCACGGGCAACACCACGGAGACCCGAACCTGTGCTCTGGACTCCAACTTCATACCAGGTGAGATCAGCCTGCTCCTTGAAGGAGTCGTGAAATCTCTCAGCGTTTCAGGGGCGAGGTGTAGTGCTGTCCCAGGCTGCACTGTGCAGAGCCAAGAGCTGGAAAAGAACTTGCCTTTTGTCAGCCAAAGCGTGGTGGTCTACTGTGAAGAGCCGATGTTGCTAGGTCTGGCGTCTTCATGAAGATCTGCTTCATGGCACTGAGTGCTGTGGGGCTGTCCCTACTGTCACCACCTGGGACTTCGGCTAGTCACTGTCACAGCATTCTGCAGGTCCCTCCCGTCCGACTTGTTATCAGGGTGCAGGGATGACTACAGACAGCTAGGAGAAATAGTTTGCTTTTTACTTTAATGTTAGCGTTTTTGAGGCTTTGGGGTTATTAGAGAAACATTCCTCTAGGTTTTGTGGTTTGCATATACAAAAGTGGGTGCTGTGGTCGTTAATCTGGAAATCATTTCACAGGGTCCCTTAAATTAATAACAGCTTAGAAAGGTAAATGCTATTAACTGTGCCTCAGGTCCTTATCTCCCCTGTGACCACTAAGTACCTGATGGATAGTTCCATCGTGTATTATTCTATAACATTTGTCGAAACTCATGACTGTACTCTTTTTTTTTTTTTTTTTTTTTTTAAATTAGAGCAGTCATTTAAATCCACGCAGCAGTATGGGTGGCCACATTGCATTGCTGTTAACAGTCATCTTTCCGCCTGTGTACATTAAAAAAAGTTAACGGTCTATTCACAGACAGAGAAATTTACATTTTAATGTATCATTTGAAATGCAATTATGTTTACTCAGTGCAGCAACCTTTTTTTCCCTGACTATGCAGTACAATATAGTACAATATAACAAAGAAATCAACAAATTTAAACACTGTTTTTATGGATGGCGCATAATGCTTAAGCTCCCAAATACTATTTTTCCCTCCAAAACCAATGTGAAAAACGTTAGTGTAAAAGCAAAAACTCCCACATTGTATTTTCCCTTTTTTCTCAGGCTTTTGAAGCAGCTTCATTAATATTTACATGCTGTGAATCCCCTGCTTAATCCAATATAAGCTGTACATCTTGTTTTGGAAAGTAGGCATTTTCAGAATCTGAAATGAGCCACTTCTCTCGCCCTTCTGGTTTGCTTGCCACTCCTCCTCAAATTGCCCATATCACAGCAGATAAGGTCATGCCCATTACGCTCACCTTTGGCAAGCTACTTGCTTGCCCTCTTGGGATCGCTCAGCTTGCTTTCACTCCTCCAGGTCCTCTGACTCACAGTTCTCTCCCTCCCTTCCTCCCTTCCTCTCTTTCTTTTTCTAATTCACCCCCCCCTTTTCCTCGGCTAGTGTGCTGGCACGTCCACCCTCATGTTGTCTTCTCCTCCTCCTCCTCCTTACTTTAGCTCTGTTCTTCTACAGAAGTTAGTATACAGAGTGATTCTGACAGAGTGTGAAAACAGCTCCTTCTCATCATTGCTGCTGCTGTGTTTCCAGAGTTAGTCCTTACCAACATTGCCTTGCAGAGCTTTATGGTTTTCTGCTTTTTTCTGCTTTTTATTTGCATTGTGAACTAATGGTCTCGACCAGACAAGGTACGCTCTCAGCCTTTAACTCGCTGTGAGACTGCTGTTCTGTCAGGTCTGACACTTTCTGATTTTGAAAATAGTTTGCATTGATTTAGTATGTGAAGAAAGGTAAAAAACAGCGATCCCTTTAGCAGTAGCTGCATGTGGATCATCTTTTGGCAGTAAAGTGGAGAACCTACTGTCTTAATTCCTCATATAGAAGCTATTGCATACCTGTGGCCATCATTGCTGCCCTTCTCTCATCTGGTTTTTTGGTACTACTAGACACATCCTTAGATGGGAAAACCAGAGCTACACGCATTGTTCATGGTGTGGACAACACATAGATTTGTTAAGTGCCATAATGCTGATACCCTGGCCTATTCACTGTTGCTTTCTTGGGAGTACCTAGCATTTGGTTTGCCTTTTTGGTTGCTTCTAAACACTAAGCTGATATTTTAATGGAACAATTCGTCATAGCCTCCGGGTTTCACTCATAAGTAGTAATGGTCAGCTCACAACCCATCATTTTAAATGTGAAGCTAGAATTGCTTTCCACTGTGTGTATCGCTTTACACTAATCTACATTCTGTTTCATTTGTTATTTTATTGTCTAGTTTTGTAAGGCCCTTCTGCAGCTCTTCACAGCATGTCCTTGTCCATGCAACCTTAGCTTTTTATCATCAGCAAACTTCAAAACCACATTTGCCTCCTGCTTTTCTAGCTCTTTGCTGAAAAGCCTGGGTCCCTGCAGAAGTGGTAACCCTCCTTCATTGTAAGAACTGGGCACATAGTACTACCCTGTTCTCTGTCTTTTTCCTCATCTCATTTGTTGCTTGGAAAGCCTTTGAGAAAGAACTTACCTAAAAGCTTTCTTGAAATCCAGGTAGACTGTGTCAGTTACCCCACCTGTATCCACATGATCATTGACCCTTTCAGAGAGGTTCAAGAGACTTGTAAGGCTTCAAGAGACTTGTTCAAGAGACTTCCTCTTCACAGAAGCCATGGTCCTGAAGTAAAGAGTGGGAAAACTTGATTTCAAACAGTTTTTGTTCAATATTTACAGAATGTTTCCAAAGTCAAAATGGTAAGGACACAGGCTGGTATTACATTTTATTAGTTTACAACTGAGACACATGAAATTGGCAGTCATCTTTTTTTTAAGATTTGTAAATTCCCTCTTTTCACATTAGTGCTAGATGTGACTTCTAGAAGTAATGAGCCCATTTGAACACAAGATAATTAAACTCTCATTGATTTTACTATTCAGAAAATCAACGGTTTCTCAACATGCTTAAACTCCACAAAGAATGTTTTCATGTGCACTTCATCTTTTTAATTCCAGGGATGTTTTCAGGCAAGAATTAAAAACATGTTGCTGCCTTTGTTTGAGAAACTAAGGAACCTGAAGGTGTCATGGGACCTTTTTGTTAATTCTACCACATAGTTAAAATCTTTTTTACTTTGAATTTGGAGTGAATGTAGTAGAATGACCTTTTAAATCCTTACTGTGTTAATCAAACTGGTAGGTCTCTGTGATGTTTTTTCTCCTTGGCATAAGTGGTTTATTTACTTTTCTAGAAGTATCAGTGGCACGATCCAGCAGCGTGGAAGAAAAACGATGTGGCGGTAAGCTTTTCAGCTCTAGATGTGTATTAAATGCTGAAATATTGATTCCCCATTTTTTGCTTTTGTTTCACCTTTTGCACTCAGTTTTATTCTACCTTCTAAATGCCACATTCTCATTATTTACACTTGTACAGAAAAAGAGATGTAGTTACTACAGGATTTCTCATTAAATATCCATCTGCCATTGTTGACCTTTCAGACAAGAACATGTATTACTGGATGTTTGTATTTTCTTCTTTTTCAGTACAGCAGTCACCCTTGTCTCAAAAAGAAATTCCTGTTATGAGCCAGTTATCAGTATTACAAAATTTGTAAAGTTGCTCTACCTTTTTCAGGATAATAATTTCACAAACCTCTTTGGGACTCCAAATAAATAGCAGAAAGCCATCCTGCTAACCCATTTAATAGCCCAGACTGTATCTGGGACTCATTTTCAGCTTTGCTGCCAAAGACAAAACTAAAAAATCAAAAAAAACAGTTCCATTCCAGAGAGTCCTGATGCTAGCAAAACAAATCTTGAAAGAGAAAACTGTTAAAAAAACCCCAAACAATAAGAAGAAGAAGAAAAAGGAAAAATTACCATTTTTTTGTGCTGAGCTATCACGCTTAGTCTGTGTCGTCATGGTAATAGCTCTAGCCAGTTCTAGTATTCCATGCACAGATAAGCTGCATTTTTAACCTAAGAAAGGACAATGAAAACACAGGAGTTATACAAGAGTACTAGTGTGCATGGTAACTTGTTACGGGAGCCAGGATAATGTGATTTGATTTTTTTCTAGTAAGCAGTGGTACTCTGAAAACGTTTTGCCACGTTCTACAACAGTGGGAAACTCTCATAAAAGTGTAGAAGGATATTTCAGTGATAATTTATATATTGACAGGGGCAGTCAACCTGTCTCCTAAATATGAGTTTGTGTTTCTGAATACCCAGTAGGCTTGTAAAGGTTCTACGTTAGGCATTTGAAAAAATGGGACCCATGTGCTGGCCCATTTTTCTGTATTACAGTGAAAAAGGTCTAACAGATGTTTCTCAGACTAGTGGCAGTCTTTCGGTTTAAAATCTTTCAGTTGCGCATTTAGGCAACCACAAACAAATTTTCAGTAACGTTAAGATGAAATTTCCAACATGATCTTCTCACCGATACTACTTTCCTAATCAAAAAGCACCGCTCCAGTTTGACGTAACATTGAAAAGCAGTGTAATTTGTTTATTTTGAGCTAATCCTACTGGTGCCACATCTGACCCGATATCTTTGTTCAGTAACATCAGGGGATGATTGTGCTTTGGATTCCCTTCTGCAGTTTCATGACGCAATGACCTTCCTCTCAGTTTTAATCCTTCCATGGATGGAGAGGGTTCCCCACTGTCTGAGCCCATAGTATCTTTGAAGAGTATCTTCAAGGAGTCTCTCTCACTCTCCCCTTCCCATTGTCCCCTAAAATGCTACCATTTCTTCCTCATCACCCCCCACCGCCCCTTACGTCTAGAAAAAATTCTGAAGGCTGGAGAAGGGAACAAATTGGCCATATATCAAGGATACAGAAACAGTGAGATGCAGCAAGAATCAAAGCAGGGGATGGAAAAAAATGTCTGTCACTGATTCTGGGATATGCACCAAATAAAGAGGATATGGAAAACTTTTTAGGGAACGCAGGATTGTCGTTCAAAGATAGCAGCATTTTGTTAGTTCTGCCACAAGTCACTACATGTAAGAGGAAGAACTAGAAGAACAGCAAAGGAGGTGATACCGTAGTTCACTGAAAAAAAGCTATGTATGTACATTACATACATAATTTATACGTAAGAAGGCTTTGTTATACAGTCTGAAGAAAAACGTTGCTGAACTATTCAAACATGCAATTCATTCATCTATTATTTGAATTCTGAACTTGTTTAAGTATCTTTCAAAAATCTCAGTCTTAATACTTACAGGAATATATGGATATCTAAAATTCTTATAATGACCCCTTCAGGGAAGTACAATGCATTTGCTACTGTAGAGATAAACTATTGCAATTGAGATGTTTGTGGGAAACACATGAAATTTCCCTCGTCCTTATTTGAATCAAGCACTTGTCTACATTTTTCCCCAAGCTTAAGCTTTTATTGCTACTTCCTTAAAAATAAGATTGTCTTCCGCTCTCTACTCTGCAGAGTTCAACATGTTTCACATGATCGCAGTGGGACTAAGTAGCTCAATACTTGGTTGCCTTCTTACCCTGCTTGTTTACACTTATTGCCAACGGTATCAACAACAGTCTCATGACGCAACCGTCATCCATCCGGTGTCACCAGCTCCTCTAAATACCAGCATTACCAACCATATCAACAAACTGGACAAATATGATTCTGTAGAAGCCATCAAGGTGAGACGTGGGTTTGGAGCTCTATAATGCACAACGTATATGGTCCTAGACAACAGTTCTGCTCTATCAAGAGAATTCTACTTGCTAGTTTTCTGCAGTGGCATTTGGACTCAAATTATGCTGATTGTTAATGACAAAAATAATGAACTCAAAGGAGGTATTGTAATTACAGATCCTTTCCTTTGCCAATCCCTATTATACAGGAAGTTAGATTTTGTGGGTATGTATGATTTATACAGCAGCAGCCTTTCCTGGAAAAAAACAGACCACTCAAGTTTTGTTCTGTGGGGGTTTTTTCCTAACTGTGTTCCCTAGTGGCTTGTTCAAGAAGTAAATAGGGCCATTAACAATCATCATGACATATATTGAAGGTAATCCTTCGGCTCCAGTGATAAGGTGTCGAGGACGCTGTTCATCTTCCTGCACTATGTCTTTATACAGGAGATGTATCTGGTGAATATATTCTGGGTCAGACTCTCAGCTAATGTTCATACCCAAAATATTCTGTAAATGAGCAGTATGGATTTACATTAGCTGAGAGTCTGGCATGATATCTGTATCAAATGATCATTGTTCCCAAACAACTATTTTCTTTCTATGACCTTTCAGAATAGCTCTGCTTTTCAGTTCCACTGAGTTAAGGAAGGATGAGCATTCTGAAAATACCTAGTTCAGTATTTTCAGATTACACAGTTTATTCGTGCAGCTGCAAAGCTTTTTGTAAATGAAGATTTTTCTTCAATCTTACCTGGATAATCCAGTTTTTAATTTCTGTATTTTTCTTTCTAATTAAAGACGTTTTAAAGAATTTAATTAAAAACAGCACGAAAAGTCTGTATTTTGTAATCAATGGTGGAATATGTATTTAATTTAAAGCTTTCCAAATTCCACTAATCATCTCTCTGGATAGCTACAGAAACAAAAACAAACTTTGAAAATTCATACTCTAAATACCCGTATCACTTTTACAAAAACAGGCTTTACACTTTTAAGACCTTCAGACATTTCTCCTACATATTGCATTTGAAAATCAAGGAATTAATGCAGTAAAGAGAAAATATTTCTTACTCAGTAAAAAGATAATGAGGAATCATTCTAATAGGAAGAACTGAATATGTATGATTAAAAAGCCTTTTTAATCATAAAAATTGCTTTATAATATTGGGGGGGAAGTGCCTGGCTTTATTGAGTAACATTGCTTTTTGTAGGAACGTTATTATGTAAGCAGATACATGCAAATGCAAGTTTTTTAAAATGTGCTGGAATTTCTCAATGCATTTACTATACACAGATATTTGCCACAAAAATTGCCTTGGTGAAAGAGCACTTAGTGGTTACCTTTCCTCTGTCTTTCCCATTTTCTTATCTCTTTTTTTTTTCTTCCCCCTCAGGCATTTAACAAAAACAACCTGATTCTGGAGGAGAGAAACAAATACTTCAATCCACATCTTACTGCAAAGACTTATTCTAATACCTATTTTACAGATTTCAATAATTATGATGAGTACTAATGGGCTTGTGTATTTTCTGGCCGCCTGTAACTCCCCAGTCCCCAAGGCCTGTGCTACTTGACTGCTCATGTGATTGAGGCTTCAGAAATGAAGTTCAGAGACATTTCAAGCACGATCCAAGCCATCAGTGTCCCATTGCTGCCGAAAGCCCAAAACACCTCTTTGTGACATGATGTTTTCTTTGCAGAGTGCAAGGTTGGCCTTCAGTGTTGGGTGCAGATGTAGCCCCTCAGTGTCGCTGGACCACTCATGAGGATTATTGCATCGCTTCACTCAGTTTCATAAACTTCCAGTCGCTCTACCAAGTGACTAAGTAATTCCTGAGCTTTTAGGAAAAAAAAAAACGAAAACCAGTTACCCCTTAAAGCTGCGCCAGGAGTACAAATCTGATTTTATTTTTAGGCATTGTCTTTTATTTCCGTGAGTTTGAAAAGGGAGCTCTGCTGTTAGCCACGGAGCCCTCCGTGAAGTCTCCTGAAGCTCACACCACCAAAAAGAGCTGGCGGGGCGCTGGGAACCACGACGAGAAGAAACGTTTAGCGATGCTCTGCGGCAGCGCTGGGCTCTGGAGGGCTGACCTTCCCCGGCTGTAAGTTACTCCAGCTGCAGCTCAGCTGTTCAGAGTGCGGAGACTAAGGCCGTACCGGGGGATACAACCTTGTCGTTAACCCAGAGAGCTACAGGGGCGGTGGTTTCCAGTCGCGAGCCAAGCCCGGTCACGTAAAACCTTCACCTAGTTCGGTTTAATTTTGGGGAGGATGTGGAAGGGTATGTCCCACAGGGAGGCCGAGGGAGGGTAGGAGGGGCACCCTGGAGGTTCTCCGGCGTGGTGTTAGTAAACCAGCCTCGCTGCAGCGTGTGGGTTAGCACGAGCCGTGGCATCCCACAGGCTTCCTCTCCCCGGTGCCTGCGCATGGGAACCCGCTCGTCTCTCTGCTGTAGCACTTGCCGTCAGGCTGGTCGCAGAAAGACAGGACTGCACCGCGTTTTGGGTGCCATCTCAGGCTCTTGGGGGTACGTAGGCATAATCATAGATCTGCTTTTCTCCTCCCAGCTTTTATTTTGTATGCACGTGCCTGACAAACAAAGCTGGCTCAGAAACGCAGATGTATTTGCAAAGCGTTGTCTCATCTTGCTGCCGTGTCCGACCCGCGCTAGTCAGCCCCTAGAGGAACATTCTTCTGGTGTTTTGAGTGATTATCTTGTTGGACTGAATTGATGTAAATATTTAAAATACTGTTTAAGTTATCAGTTTTAATTCCTTTTGTAGTGGCAGGTGAGGAAACACAAAGAATTTTTATACCATTTTTCTTTGTTCTGTCTGTCTTCACCCACATTCATGACATTGCTATTTTTGTATCTGAAATTCCAGATGTGTAACTAAAAAGAAAAGGGCAGGGATTTGGGCCAGATTTTCCAGAGTACTTAGTAGTAAGGCAGCATTTGCTATTCTCAGAAGCTTGTGAAAAGAAATTAAAAGTGAATGTTAAGGATTAAAGAATTGGGCTTTCGTTTTTTTCAGCACGCTAGATGCAAAGATCATCGCACCAGAATACCAGGAAGGTATGCAAGGAGAAGCAGAGTGGATATGTTTCCATTCTGTGGTTAGAGCCCTTGATCTTAGGTCATGCTATGATGGGCAAATAAAGAAAAACATGTACAGGTTATGATTCACAATTATGTACAAAAAAAGGAAAAAGTACCAAGAAACATTGATCCTGCAGGACTGCATTTGAGCACCACTTTGGTGGTCCAGCCGCTTAGATAGCAAGGGTAAACACCGTATCTAATGATGGAAATGAGCAACATTTTTGAATGGGGATAGATCTGAACGTAGCACTATGCTTCCCATCTCTGTTCTGCAGTAAAATTAAAAAATGCAATGCAAGTGGTCTTTGAAAAGCTGTGCAGTAAAATGAACGCACATTTACCATCTATGAAAATAATTAAGATCAGCCGCCTATTTTTTCCAGCTGAATAGTTCTCCCTGTTACTAACTCAGTCAAAAGAAAGCACCCCACCCTCACACCAGTTCATCTCCAGAAAGTATAATAATACTGGTTCTCTATAATTTGTGATTTTTTTACTGTACATTAGATTTGGTTTTCCAGGAAGAAATTAGCTGATTGCCCTTGGGTAAGAGGAAATTTTCTCAGCAAGAAAATTCAGTGAAACAGATAGAGGGGGAAAAAAGCTCTCCAAATCATAACTAGTCCAATATCTGAATCACTCTGTTTATGCCAAAAGATAAAATTTTACATTTAAATAAGATAAAGAAAATAAAATCTGTATTGCTGCCACTGCCAAGAAGAAGCAGCACATGCACATACACACATATGCACACAACACTGTTCCTCTCTGCCCCTGTACTAAGAGCACGTTAGTCTGGCTTATGGGTTTTGTATTTAGACTATTAGTTATGAGACCAATATCTTAAGAATATTTGAACTATGTATTTTTATTTTAACCTTTTTTAATTAAAATTACCTGAAATTAGCTTTTTTTTAAACTCTTCAGTAGCTTGAGGCACGCCTATCTTTACAATGATCTGTTTTCCATTCTTTTCATGGATAGATACATATGTTAGATACATGTTATATATGCGGTAATAATACCCTAGGTTAAATCTGCATGATCATAGGTAGAAGTGCATTTAGCAGATGCTCAGTCTGCTCACACTTCCATCTCCCAAAAGAGTATTTGAGGTGTTCCTGATCTTTCAGCAACTCCCATGTGATGTCATTTAAACACCATGCCAACTTGTTGGGAAAGTGTTTCTTTTAAACATTTTTTTTTGTCATTCAGCTTCCTAAATTACATTGTTCTAAATCACAGGCAGAGATATATTCAAACCTCTATCTAAAGCAGTAGGGTAAACATGGAAATTTCACAGCGTTTCAGTAAGAAGAAATTGATGACAAGATCTCCTTGTCGAGTTAGATTCTGAGACAGCAGGTTTTAAAGCCATTAGATATTTGCATCTTAGGAAATTTTAGAGGACCCCAGATGCACCACCTATATTAGTATTTTCACCTTCTGAGTTCTACACAGCTGCCCAAGTAGTTTAATACAGCCTTTCCTTACACGTGGAGCAAAGCAAAATGTAGTTTCTATTAATTTTCAATTTACTTTATTTAGCATTTTTTCTAAAATAGTCTACACACATGTTGGCAAAAAGCACATTCCTCCATGAAAGTTTTCATTTTTCTTTTGCCAAATATGTAACAAGGCGGGCATTTGCCTGCAAAACTTATTTAAGCCAGTGGAGCTCTCAAATTTGCGCAAGGGTAAAATTTGGTTCTTACAGCGTTGTTCTGTTCTTGGAAAGGAAAAATCAGCTCCCTTGCCCATTAAATGCCCTGCTTAAATACTCCTTATCCTTTCGCTTAGGCAAAGTGATCTGTTCTGGATAAACAATTGTATTACCTGTGATGCCAATAGTTAATATTACTAAACCACTTTTGCACTGATTGCCTATATTTAAAAATGTTTCTCTATTTTGAATGCGAATATTTCAGCAGGTAGATCAAAATTCTCTGAGCAAAGCTGTTTCTGTGTAGCCCTGCTACATGGAGTGAGGAGGAAGCAGGATTGCTAGTCGGATCCTGTACAGTATATACTTGCATTGAATAACTCAAAGTAGAATTGTGCTTGAGTACACATTTTGGGCTTATTTTTCTGTTAGATACATGGTGTATCTTCCTCAGTTGCTTAGAAAATGGACTCCTGTGCTTGCAGATTTATCTTATACTTTGATTTGAGTCTGATGACCTTTATGGTCATTTAAAGTTACTTTATGTGGGATCTTTTCCAGCTGTTTGCAGTCACCTGCTGTTGGAGCAGTGTGGCTAAAACTAATCAAGAGATTTTTGACTAGGATTAGGATTTTCATAAGAGACTGGGAGAAAGAATGGGGCTTAAATGGCTCTGATTTCCAGGCTATTAAGCAGTACTGATTAAAGTCTCAGATGGGTGTAGGACACTGCATTTAGTTAGCTCTACCCCAGCTCCACAGTAACCTCTGGGAAAATAGCATGTCAATGTACAAATCAAGAGCTACCAAAGCACTTACGTTAAGTGAAGAAAGTTCTCAGAGCATCAGACCATAGGGCTATTCAAACCAGAAAAGAAAGTAAGAGGTCCCAGATGCAACAAAAATGTTAATGGGAATAAATGCTTCAAGATTTTTCTCCTCGTACTTCTAGAATGAATATGTTCACTTCTTTAAATGTGGGACCAGTTTTATTAAAATCAGCGCAACGTAAGCACATTCCTAAAGTTAATTGTATGTATAATGGCTTTGCTGTATGAGATCAATTCTGTAAACAGTTTGGTCCAAGCTTGTCTTGCTCTCCTTGAGACATCTGACCAATTTCTGACTGTAGCTGCCATCAGCATCCTCTATGTCTCACCTGGGAGAACATCCTTAAACGGGCAGAGTTACGTCCTGGTGAGGGCTTGTGTCTCTCCACCAACACTGTAGTGAGCCTAGAGAGATACACTTCTAATTTTCACTGTCATTCGGATGCTTAAATTTCGATTGGCAAAATCTAGGCTCTTGAGTATGATTTTACTCATCACGTAAGTAACCACACTGAGCTCAGTGGTAGGGATGTAACAAGTTACTTATTTTAATGTGTTTACAGGATTGAGCCCAAAATACATTGCTTCTGCACAAATCCATGCACAGTAAAAGATTACTTCAATACTAAGAAAACATTCATTAAAAATTGTCCACATGCAAATCTGCGTCTTGATATCAGGGAATAGATACGTGTTCATTGTGTGGGGTATTTGAATTCATTCCTTTCTTTGCTAAATAAATGAATGATAAAACAAGATGCTGCTTGACTTCATTTAAAAGCCATTCTTCCAAATAAAGAAAGCTTCTGGGATCTGTTTTCCCTCTCTTTCTCTCTTCTTGTCTCCACAAAAATGAATCTGTGTGTGGCTGAAACGGCCTTTAGCTAGACTGTTGTGGGTAAGTAAGTGAATGTTTTGCATCGTATTGCGATGCGACAACATTTCCTGACCAGGATGGTACAAAGAGGGAAACGTGCTAACCTGGGAGGTTTGGCAAAGATTTCAACCCCAGCAGTAGCAAGGGGAGGCAGAAGTGGAAACAAAAACGTGGAAGAATGTGACTGAAGGCTTGGCAAACTCATCGGTGAACTTTCACAGAAACTTGGAGGCTCTTTGGGAACTGCCAAGGGCGAGGCTGTTGGGACTGTAACCTCCTGAACAGTCAAGCCAACTACTTGCTAGAGCAAAAATCAGTCTGGTTGCAACAGGTAGTTGTGCAAGGTTGTGATCGTTACTCAGAATCAGGGGAGAGATGAACTGGTGACACTCTCGGCACCAGGTTGACCAGAAGGGAACGAGATGCCTTTGCAAGCAGTAAGCACCGCAGTACAGGTGGCATTTTGGCAACATCTGTGTTGGCAGGAAAGGTGGGGCAACAGGAGCAGCTCTCTAGAGCCAAACAGCTGGTGCCAAACTCACGGATTTTGGACTAGCTCCAGGCTAGTCCCACAGGCTGAACACCCACTACCAGTTAGGGCGTACCCCTGTAGTTTTCAGTTTTCATTCAAAAAAACCAACCAACAACAAGAAGCCACAGCAGATGGCATGCTCTGCGACTGCTCCGTGGCGCAAATGAAAGCACAGGAGGAGGTGTACCGGGAACAGATAAACCTTTTGTTTCCAGTTGGCTCTTCGGATCCAGGTTGGGCACTTCTTCACATACTTCTCCCCTTGCCTTCCCTGCTTGTGGAAAACTGATCCCCGCTCTACCTAGCTGAGGATTTATCAATTTGAAGGAGTGATTTTATACCAGTACAGAAGTCTGCTAAAAATTTGTATTATAAAACTTGACATCAAGGGCTGTGCAAAAACTGTTATACTGATACTGAGTCTGGCTTATTTTAATTGTTCTTAAACTGAACGTGCCGTGACAATTCCTCAACTGAAATGAACATCTGAGCAGAGATGGTAGTTTCATAACATCATTTCAGAAAAAAATTCAATCAGTGTAACTTTCAGCATTCTCACGATCCAATCCTAGAGGCTGAGAATGCAGAAAGAAGCTATTATTCATGCTTTTTTTTTTTTCCTCCAAAGGATTTATCCACAAACCCCATCCGACAACAGCTTCAGATTTTAAAATATCATGGCAGGTAATTAACAGTAACACAGTATATGTTCCCGGATTCAGCAACTGTATTTGCTAATCACTAAGCCCATGTTTTTGAAGTAATTCTCCCTTTTGTTAGCTGCAGCAGTAGACATTGACTGAAAGTGAAATAAATATTAAATTTCAAATAAATGGGACATTTAATATCCCAACTTTTAAATAAAGCTTTGAAGCAAGTATAGCTGCAGAAGAAATTGCTTTTATATCTGTGTGCTGAAAAGTGTTTTCTCTTGTCATGACCCTATGAAATGTCCTGTTTTTTTCCTGTGGGGGAAAAAAAAAAAATAAATAGTGATGTACTCAAGATAAAATAATTGAAATAGAACTCAGATATTTTTAGCAATAGTAAACACTTTTGATTTAGTATCAGGAGAATGCCATTGCTTATTGCAATAATGGGAGTAAATGATCCCTGTACAGAACTTTATAGGGAATAATTTTCCCTTGCCATTAACTCCTTCAAAAACAGCTTCCTTAGCAAAACTTCTCAGAAGACCTGCTGAAGATACTCACATTTAAGAAGAAACGGTGGTGCAGAGGCTTGAGCAGAGAAGCACAGGAGCAGGGATCTAAGCCAGTTACAACTGCAGTCTCGCTGTACTGACATGGAGCTCACTTTGGATTTACACCTCTTCAGACAGGTATTGTATCCTAATGGCTGTTCCCTTGACTTATTTAGTACTCCAGGGAGGTAATTTAACATAAAGCTTTGCTGATCATCTGGAACATAGAGAAGCTCTGTGATGGTGACAATGCTTTTCCATCATATGTTTGCACCCTACGTTTCCCTCTCCAGTGATATTTTTTGATTTTTTAAATTATTTATTTTGATGAGTTTGCTTTTATCAAATTGGGTTGGGGCGGGGGGGAGCATACCACTTTCCTAGTCTCCATTACTCATATTGATATTAATTTAAGTGCCTTGATTAGTATTCACAATTTCTTCTGACTTAGTGTCTTTTTCAACCTTTGATAATAATAATTTTACTGCCTTTTTCAGATCTTTAATGTCAGCATGACCTGAACTTCACCCTTTTGTGCTCATTTAACACTTTTCCCCAAATCAGAACACTTACCCTTAAGACGCATACTCAAATCTCAGTCACACATCTGTGATCTAAGCCATAATTTTGCTTTGCACTAGTGGAAACAGTACAAACCCACATGGGAATACCAAGTTCTACAGTGATAAATTCGGACTCTCTGCAGAACAAGAGAAAAATCAACTTCTTTACCTTTCTATATTCCCTTTGAATCTTCCTGCCTGGTGCTATTCAGGGGCCATAGTGTATGAGTATATACATTCCTCTCTAAGAGTGCTCTTCAAGTCAATGCTTACAGTTAAAGCTGTGTTCGTGGGATTTCCTGATCCTATGAAATGTTAAATGTGTTTGATATTAAAACAGACATAAAACTTGCCATCAACCCATGCCACAGAGATGTGTAAAAATAGTTTCCAGTGTCATGATTATTGGCTCAAATATGGACTAGAGTCATTCATTCCCTTAATTTCCTAGAAATATTCATAACTTCCCAAGACCATTCCTTCTGTGGGTGTTTTTTTTTAAACCTTATCAATTATTTATCCATGGCCATAACAAGCCCACCTTTGCCTAAGATTTACCACAAAACCTGAGCTAGTATTTCTCCTGAGGTACAGATTAGAGCAGAAGACACTTTCTAGTAATAAAGATGTTGCTGTTAACATATACCCTGCTGCAGAAAGGCACAGATCGAAGGGGGCATTCTCTTCTTCTTCCCATCAGTGGCAGTTATGTAGAAAATGAAAACACAGGAAACTTAGCTAGCCTGGTTCAGTGGGAGTCATTTTGGAATATAAATTCCTCACACAGACTACAGTAATTAATGTACCATAGTAAGAGCCATCATGCCAGGTAAGACCAAAAGCGTCTTTAGGCTTCTCTCCTAGCAGTAACAGAGAGCATCTATATTTGTGCTTCAATTGTTCCTTATTTTACAACAATCCTTTTAAAGGATAGCCTTTCCCTCCTATGGAATCAAACGTTTCTTCATTTTTTATTTTTTCGCACAGGAATTAGGACTCTCCGAGTCGCAAAGGGATTGCTTCCTGCATAGCAATCCTCCCCACCACCGTAACCGCAAAGCCCCTCCAGCTGTTACCCTGTGCTAGAGCAGGAAGTTGGAGCTGTCTTGCAACCCTTATTGCTGCACAAGTTTCCAGACACTTCCAGACACAGTTTCCAAACTTCCAGACACAAGTTTGTCTCCATCTTCTGTTTCCAGTCAGAAGCTGGTTTCTGGTTATGAGTTTTAAATCTGATACCTGTGTACTCTGGTTGGCTGTGACTGGGTTGCTTCAGACTCCACCTGATAAGATGTCTCGGTTCCTCAACAAACGTTTGATTTCAGAAGGTGGGTACTTAGGGACAGACAGCATTATTGGGATGTTGGTAGTTTTTAAGATTAAGACAGAAACATTTTTCAGAGAAAAAACCTGGTAGGTAGACAAAAAGTGAGTGCAACCCTCTGTGTTAAAAGTCACTTATGCGACAGAAATCTGTGGTCTAGATCACAAAATCTTATATAGCCCTTGTCGTTAAAATTCATAGAAAACCAGAAAACAACAAAAAAACAAAATCCACAACAAAAAAACTAAACCCACAACAAAGCCAAAGAAATCTCAAGAGAGGAAAGTTTGTCCACCATACTTCTCCAGCACATCCACTTGATCTAGAATTCAACATCTATTAAAAAACTAAAGACAGTTTTAAAATTCTCAGAAATCCCAGGTAAATAAATGAACAAGCAGTAAGTGTGTCCTAATGCTCAGAGGAGCTGCATGCCTTCTGTGTTGCAAGAGCTGTGTGATGACATCAGCAAGTTATCAACCTGGAACATTTCCAGGTAATAACATTTAAACATTAGTGGCTGTTTTAGCCAACACAAGGAACCTTACTCAAAGCTTTCCTGGAAAAGCAGAAAGTCTGCTGCTGCCGAGCAGGTCAGGATTTGTTTTACTTCACCTGAAGATTTTTTGCAACCAACAGCAGGTGGGATGCAAGGCTGGGTTTTTTTAACATAAATCTCTTGTGTGCATATCTCTGGTGTCTGATGCCTGTGGATGAAAAGTCCCTGTTCAAAAGACAAAGTCCTGCACATTTGCCTTATGGCTTTTTACCTGCCAAACCTACCAGTTTGTAGACTGACTGTGAAAAATCATGTATGTTCTTGTCTACCTGGACTCACGTGCTGTCTCTCCCGTGCACGTGCACACACAAGCACATACACATCCAGCATGACAAAGGGAGACTGGGACAAAGATTGCTGAAGTCGCTGTCAGATCATAGTTTCAGCTTTTTGTGTATGTAATGATATTTCTTCTGTGTGTTCCCTGTGATCGTATTTCTTACTGATGCTTGAGAGCTCACACGCTGAGTGAGATCTGGTACATAAACACAAAGCAGAAAATCAGGTTTCTGTGTGGCAGATGTGAATGTCAGTTGCCTCAATATTTGACCGGTAGGTGCTGACAGCCTTTGGTTTAAATAATGTGTTACTATCTCTGAAGAAAAGCGTCTGAAGGGTTACTCAGCCAGTCGATACAAATTGAGTTCAATATCCTCTTGGTTTCCTCATTAAAGAAAACATCACCAGGTTTGCAGGGGCCAATTACTGATCATTAACAGGGGTACCACTAGATTGCTCGCAAGATGGTCTGCCATTTCTGCTCCAAAGCTGTGCTCTGTGAAGTTTCAATGAGAGCCAAGAGAGACACTGTGGTGGGGTGACCCTGGCTGGACACCAGGTGCCCACCAAAGCCGCTCTGTTACTCCTCTCCTCAGCTGCAACGGGGGAGAGAGAAAATAACGAAAGGCTCGTGGGTCAAGGTAAGGA
>NW_010536979.1:0-20911 GCF_000687285.1 Phaethon lepturus | reverse complement strand
CCCAGGTCCTCCTTCTGGCCCTTCTTGTAGAAGACCCTCAAATTGTGGCCCTGTATCTAAGCTGTTTGCGGCAATTTGGGGAGAACCTTCCAGAAGGGTGGGCCCTGAGCACCAACAAGCAGCAGCCAATAGCCAGCGGCTGTGAGAATTTGAACCAATCAGAATCGAGGATATCCCCTGCCCCTCTCAAATCCCGTAACTGGCAGAAGGGTACAGAGACCCTCTGAGAGGTGGCCTGAAGTCTCCTGGAGAGGGGCACTCCCTCCCCCTCACAGTCTGGTGCTGGACTGTGGTGTCTCCCCGTGGGATAGGGTGGCCACGTCACGCACTAACGCCAAACTTGCCTGTGACTGCAAGCATTTGGGGTATCCGAGCCCCTTTAGCCTGCTGCCAGTTTGGTCTCAGATCATGACACCCACCCTGCGGGTCTGAGAGACATCCTGTTCCATACACTGCTTAGAGCCCTTGTAACTAGCTGAGTATATCGACGTTAGTGGAGACGGAGGGTAATCAGCAGCATACTGATAAACTAAGGTGCATGAACTATGTGGTTTATGCATGTCTGGCATGCACAAATATCACTTTAGATTCAGACCATCTAATCAGAAGTTGATGAGATCCCAGCATTTTTGGGCCTTGCATAAGGCACTTAGTGTTTCCCAGAACTTGACCATACACCACAGGGCATGTCCAAGCGCTGACAATGAGTCTTGCCTCAGCTTCAACTCCTTTGTCTTTAATTCCACAAATACTCTAACAAGCAGGCATACTTGTGAAATACCAAACCACCTGCTGATCTAACTTCATTGGAGTGGAATTTCTTCCAGCAGAGAATTTTGCTGGGCAATGTTTAGCACATCCAGTCATACATCAGCACTGCAGGACACTCGCAGAAGTTTTCTGAAGTTGTGCCTTATGAATGCTCACCCCAGAGTGTCACAGTCACTGACTCAGGAAGCAACCACACCGCAATTTAGCCACAGTTCAGTCTGTAGAGCTGCATAGCCTGTCTCCTGCCTCCCAGTCCCCTGAGACTTGAGGACCTGATTTGACATTGATATCTTTCACTGCCATCCCACCAGCTGGCTATTCATTTCCATTCTGCATTGTTTTCCCCAGGCTGCTGTTAGGTTCCCCCAAAGCCATCTCTTCACCAGGCTGAACAAGACCTACTCACTCAGCCCCTCCTTACAGGTCAAGTGCTCTGGGTCCTCACTGTGTTGGTGGCCATCATGCAAGTTCATCAACATTTTTCTTGTACTGACAGACCCGAAACTGGACATAATTTTCCATGCTTGGTCTAATGAGTGCCGAGTGATGATCACTTTGCTTGATCTACTACATTCCTGCAGATACAGCGCAGGATGCTATTGACTTCCATTCCAAAAGAAAAATTGGAAGAGGCAACAAAAATAAGAGCCCACCATTTGTCAAAGATGCATTCCCCTATCTGTCACAAACTCCATATACACAGCTAGAATTTTTAATCACAACTATCAATAATTAAGGAGTGTGGAATAGTAGTTTGCAAACACCACCCGCAAACTGAAATAACTGCAAATGTATGAAATGTACTGTACTCAGAAAAAGCGTAAAAGAGATAGAAATTCAACAAACAACTACCTACAGCACAGTTCATCCATAGAAATCATAGTTTATAACAGCAATTTCCCAAATAACAACTTTAGTGGGTAAACACTTGATTTATATAATGACATTCTGACTTACATTGCTGCCCTCAGAAGCATAGCTGTACAAACAAAATTGTTTCAAGAATGCAACTACACAAACATAAAATACTCTTCATTGGAGACTCTCAAAACATTTCTATTACCATTAAATAACTATTACTTGACTTCCATGAGGTAGGTCAGTAGAGTGAATGCCAAGGTCCTGTGCATCCGCTCTCAGAAAGTCCAGCCTCTAGAAAAAAATTAACCTTGTCAACAAGAAAAGGAAAAAGGGAGTCACCATAATTAGACAGTACATAAGCAAATTGTGAGACCGTTTGTGAATGAGGTTCACATATTTGACTTATAGCCGTATTCGCAAAACTGTCATTCTTCTATTTCAAAACATCATTGTGAGGCAGAGAACTACAAGAAATACAAAAAAGCTAAAGGATAAAGCCACAAAGAAACCTGGGCACCCAACTGACACTGAAATTAATCACACTTTAGTAACTGCCTAACTTTGGAGACGGCCTAAGGTCTAAACAAGTAGGGTTTCTGCCCTGCCAGACAACTCTCCATTGAGTTTCTGCTTTAAATGACTCCATCGTCGCATGACTTGGCAGCTCTGTATCTATCTTTCATCCAAGCTTTCTCAGACTTTTAGGTACAAACCCCTAAACAGTCTAACACCCCTCTTATCGATCCAAGATTCACTGCAAAACGTGCTCTTCTTGTCCTGCTCCTCTCATATGCAAGAGGTCAACGAGAGCATTCATCTAGACACTGACTTCTGGGTGCAGTTCCACCCTCCTCCAGAGGTAATGCAAAACTATCACTCAATATTTTACTCCATTGGTCATCTATGCTGTGACACACCGCTAGGTCAGCCTTACTGCTTCCAGTGGCCATCCACTTCAGAGGTCAGTAAAGCATCTTAGGTACTGTGCCATTCACCAGCCAACTGCACAAGGACACCAGACATCTGTGAGTGAGCAGGAAATTCAGGTCTCACAGGGCTTGCATTAATGAGCTAGCCATTTTCTTTCATCCTGCTGCAGTTATATCTGCAAAATGCCAGAGTTTCTATTTCTGTGACACTTCTTCAGAAAGCTAGGAGAGAGAGGCTAATTTAAGTGGAAAAGGTGTTTGATTGGGTTTGGGAGTTTTTTCTACTTCTTTATTACTTTTTGGGGAAAGAACTATTCTCCAAAAACAAAAAAAAAAAAATTAAATGGTGAGTTTCATTAACAAGCTTTATGAAGTTTATTGTTAGAAACTGAGTACTGGTGCGGTGATTTCCCTTGACTACAATTACAGGAGCTAAGTTAGTTAATGCCAAGTAGTTGTCTGTGCTTTTGCCAAATAAGAACTATTTCAGAGTGATAATGGTTCCAACATATTGTGTAAATGCTTTTTTTATTTAAATTTCTTATCCCATGAGTTAAAAATATGCATTCATTATAACATAATTTCTTCAGTCTGTGCCATGGGCTATTAAAAATAAGTTTTACATTATTTAATTGCTCTTTTGAGGTAATAGGTGCATAGAAAGCTTTAAAGCTTACTTTGCTTAAAAACTTTATATACACATGATCAGTGTTGTGTGCATTGCCATCTCCCAAAGTACAATCCTTTATCTTTTGAATGTGAAAAACACTTCCTTTGTTAATATAGTTGATATATGATATATGGCTCACTCCCCAAAATCTAGTGAGAGTCTCCCCCTCCAAAAAAATATTTGTTTAGTAAGCACTAACTGGTAGGACAACAAGAATTTGGCCATTCTATTCAGAGCACAGTTCATAGAATGTAACCATCCACATGCACTAGCCAAAGTCCTTAAAAAAAAAGAGAAATAATGGAACCTAATGTTCCTGTTCTTATAATGATCCTTCAGGCCTCATCTATACACAAGTTAATTACTTTAAACAGGCAGAGGGAAAGCCTTGCCATCAGGCTTACAAAGGCAGGTAGCAATTTTTCATTCAAGTACATCTTTGTGGAAAATTTTACGATATTTCCTATCATCAAAAATCTACAGAAAAATATTATGCTGAACTGAAAGAGGTTATTGCATTTAATTAAACTGACCCTAATATTGGGATAACTCTCCCCTATTTGTAGTTATCTAAAATGTAGGTGTCTACTGTAAAGTAATCAACTAAAACTCTAATGTCAGTGCAGAAAGATGAGACTCTTCAAAGGGTAATTAATCCTCTACTAAGACAGGAAGGATGAATCACCCTCTGGAAATACCTTTTTCCATCAACAGTACTTTTTCACATCATGCATAATAAAACTGTGAAACTCATTACCACAGGATGCTGAGGAGGCCCTGACAAAAGGCACTAATGCATTTAAAAGCCCTACACTAATTCATGGAGAAGGGGCGCAGTAAGCAGATGGTCTGAAAATAGTCACCAGCTCAGGAAGTCCATAAACAATATATCTGGAAGGTGGAAAGCATCCCTTTGTATTACTGCTTGTTTCTTATACTTTTCTCTAAACATCTGCTACCAGACCCTGTTGGAAACAGAATACAAGATTAGATGGTCTGTTGGTCCAGCCCATTGGGATAGCTCTTTTGTTCTAAAGTTAACTCACGTCCTCAGTCAATGTACTTATTCCTCTTAAGAAAAGAAACCATGTGTGCACAAATACTAGATTTTCTTTCTGTAAAGGCGTCCTATTCTGTTTAGTATTAAGACATCTTATTTTGCTCCAAGATACTTTCTGGTATCAGAAACATGGCTGGTTTGGGTTAGCCAACAGATTGTCTTTATAAGCAGTAATTTGCAGAAAATTATTTTTGTATGTTCCAACTATAATATTTCCTCCAAAAAGATCAAATAGCTTTGTTTGGATATTAAGTATTGTTACCTGCTGTCTGTATCTCTAATATAGCAGGTATCTGTAATCAGTCATCCAAAGCTGAGGCTCAATTTTTTTAGAAGACATTCTATAACATATTCAATAAATAATCAAACACACAGTGAGAACATGAACATATTTTTAACTTAAGACATGATTGCAATAAAAACATGTCTGAGAATAATAAGATATTTGGGAGAGGACATTACTAGACATGCCCTGCAGGGATACATCATCATAGTCAGTAAACCTTCCACTTTTTCTTACTGTCATTTTCGGTATTAATCAGACCTGTTGTTTCCTATGTCTCATTAGCTTTGTTAACTTTCTGGGACTGTGGTTACATTCCAAATATGTGGACATGGTTTTAAAAAACTGTTATCATTTTAAGAGTTGTATATGTTCTAAATATATTTTTTAGACAATAATCATTGAATTACGGGGATTTTGGCTCATTAGGACCAGACTATTGGAAAAAGCACCTCAGGTCACATGGTCAGAAGGAAAGAGCATCTTTTCAGTCTGAAAGCAACAAGACTGATAGATTCTGTCTATCTAAGATTCTGTGCTGTAATGGAATTGAGGACCATTTGGTGAGAAACATGTTCCAAATCCCTGTCTCACTCTCCTTTTTCCTTTTTTTTTTAATTCTTACCAAAGGACATGGTTCATGGCCATCCATGTGACGTGAACTTCTCAGGCCTGAGCTAATCCTTTGGGAGGCTCCAAAGACAAAATGCTATAAACCGAGCTGACTACAGCAGTGTCCCTAGGGGAGACAAGTGGCTGTTAAAGTTACCTTCTTTCTTTAAAATATCATCGCCATTCTCACATTTCTGTTGAATAATCAGTGCGTTATTTTTACACTCCAGGGGGACTTTCTTCTGACACACAACACTTTCTACTAAAGTGTCTTGGGTTTAGGTCCTAACATTACTTGTAACTTCAATTTGCTACTTCTAGCACTGCATTTCCAGAGCCTTGCAGACACTAAAACATTTGTGGGGTAGGAACTAGTTGTGAAAATATACCCCACGTCTTTTTTCAACTTTGCCAGAGGATTCTATTCCTTTTCATAACATTTGTCAAGGTGATGAAGCTACCATAGGATCCAAGAAATACATCTGTTTATTTTGTCTCAAACTCTGCTGGTCAAATAGATAGTTATTCAATCCTAGATGAGTTTCTAGGATTTCTATATTAATATAGGGTACATGCAATAACCATCCTATCCTCTAGTTCACTAATTACTTTCTCTCAGGAAGGCAGTCAGTGTGACTTCGTAGCTCGCAGAGAAAACTCTGTTCCAGCAGTGAACATTTTAAATCACATATATAAATTATACCATATAAATCTCATATTAATCATGGCAGCACACTGCATTTTCCATACAGTGAGGCAGGATCAGTGAAAAGATGTTGAAACTTGGATATGGTTTAGGTTTCAGGCAACATTTTCCAAAACATTTATGTGCCTTTGAAACCCAAGCCCTGATTTCAAGAGTCATCTAGGCCATCTGCAAACACAAAGCCATTGTGAAGTGAACCAGGGTAAGAATGTAAAGCACACCTATTCTGCAGTCATTTACCTTTCCTGTTGGCTGGTGGACAGTATATCTGTTGCTGGACTGAAATTAGTAAGTTGCTCTGTGCCATTCCCCAATGCCAACGGCATTATTCCAGCCTACAGCTAAGACTCTTTCTATTTAACTATTGGCACTCAGTTTAGGAACCCCACGTTAAATGTCTTCTCTAATCAACAGATAAAGACTTCAGAGGAAGATTCAGCCTGGCTGAACTGCCTTCTGTCTATGTCTTACCATTGAATATGTAAGGAGCTCTGCAGCCCAGCTCATAATTTCAGTAACTACCTGGCCATGAGTGTGCTTTTCTGCAGCTTAGCTTAAGCCAAAACAAGACCGTCCACAAGAAGCACTAGTACAGAATAGCTATTCTGGGCTCCATTCAAAGCTTTAACCTTTATGTGACTCTACGGCCCTAGACTCCACAAAAACCCACAGAACTCAGATTTCCAAATCCTTGTTTGTAAACGGGAATCCAACCCTGAGTCACTATAATGCTTCGGATGATAATTAGCAGGATTAGAGAAACACATGCCTCCCTGAGGCACATAAACTGATAGTATCTAGATTAGGTAGAAAGACTAATGAGGACAAACAAAAACGAGAGAGGCATTTTGAATCAAATGCATTAAGGCTCCCAAACCTTTATTACACAGTTCCTGCCACCTAATGCTGAAATCTCTCCAAGGCAAAAGACAAGCTTTTCTGGATCTGATGCTGTGACTTTCAGATCTGCTTGCTTCAATCCAGACATACTTGGTAATAATGCAAATGTGAAAATTTGACATTTCCTCTTCTCTGATAATACTCTGATAATTTTCCTTTAAACTCATTATTCTTAGTGTTTGTTAATGGTTAGTTCATAGCAGAACTCACCAAAGGTAAAGCCAGTCATGAAAAAGATAACAGTAAATAAGAATCATAAAAAGAAGAGAAGAATAAAGGATACAATATGTAGATAATTTGTGACTAATCCAATACTATATATTCCTCTTACATGATAAATATCTATGTTAAAAACATTATTTTTCATAAACTTAGGAACTCAGAAATTAACATCAGTCAAAACTAAGATGTCCTTTTTAACCTTAATTCAGTCACTTGTGCATATGCTTATATACACACATACAAATATACACAATTCGTTCTTTGTCACATAACATTTCTTCAATTAAATTGCTCCACCCAGGATCACATCTTGTGTTTCATTACAGGTTCCCTGAATCTTCCAACCAAACCTGACTCCTCATCTCATCTTTCCAAACCGCTTCTTGATCCTACCTGATTTCTTCTAGTTTCTGTCTTCTCATCCCAGCCTAACTCTCCCAGGCCAGTTTTTAAGTTTTCATCACATTTTAAGACTTTCCCACTACAACTCTCTTCCTTAACTTACTAGGGTCAGCCCCAAACCTTGAATCTATTCCTTTCCTTCCACTACCACTCTGTTTTCACTGGGATGCCAACTCTCCAGCTGAGCTTCAACCCGCAGTTACAGGCAAAATTGAGCAGTACCACTGTCACCTCTTCCTCCAACCCACAAATCCCCTTTGAATTTGCAATTACAGTAAGAGTGGTGGGGGCCAGATGGAGACTATTAGCTAGTGAAGGACCACAATAACACAGAAGGGAAGGAACAGGGATTTGTAGTTCTAGATTGAGACTAAGAAGAGTCAACACAAATCAGCAAACTTCACTGAGCTTAAACAGATATCTGTATAATTGGAAATGAACAGTAATTTGCAATGTATACAAGGAGTTAAGGTAGAACTCTTCATTTAAAATGTAATTACTTTCTACTGTGGATCAGTTTGGGTACTGCAATTCTGAAAAGAAACATTGACTTGCTCTCACCTTTTTTAGACCTTTTCACATTTTTTGGTTAATTTTGTTTGGCTTGTCAAACACATGAAGGCTGGATTATTAATAATATTCTAATGTGGCAGGTGCATATTTGTGTGGGGGAAGGTGTCGTTTTAAAGTGACAGCTGAACCTTTTGCTGAAATATAAGGTTTCCTCCCAGGAGAAAGTGATCTTATCTCTTCTTTTTTCTCTGGGTATGGTACACTATATGATAGAAGATGTTAAGATTAGAAGTGGAACAGATGGTTCAGATTGAGACTGGGGGCACAGCTACAACTCAGAGATGAGGAAACAGATTCAAAAAGGAGCCGACGAGCAGAAAATTCAATTAAAAGGTTCATTTTGAGGAAGCAGGTGTGGGGGTTTTATTACTGAGACCTCCACATTCTCATTTAGAGTAACCCATTTATGAGGCTTGTTATGAACTCGTCTAACCCTGTTGCTGGCATTTTACTATCTATGCCTACTTGAAAGGAATTTTAAATGTCGTTGGGTAGCTCTTGCTCTCTCTTCCTCTCTCTTTGGTTACATCCGAGAATCTGATGGCTCTATTTCACTGGAATGGCTGACAAGCCTGTGATTCTCATTAGGCACAGCAGACTGTAGAAGCTTTGGGATCTTTCTGAATGGACACATCTACAGTAACTCAGTCCTATATTGCTGCCATTATTATTAAGCATAGAAAGCACCCAAATTGATGTTTGACACATTTTCAGCAACATCAAAATGTGGTATAACTAACATATTATAAAATTAATATCCTCCTAGGAACAGATTGTGTATGGCTCTGTATAAGATTCAGCTGCTTTGTCCTGATCCCTAAGACTCTCCTAGGCACTATTCTTGCTAACATATTATTCAGAGCTTTTAAGACGATAGGACTGAAGGCTGACCGGCTTACAGAGTACAAATTCCCTATCCAAGAAACCAGATGATATGACATGTTTCATAAAATAACCTAAAGTCCATCTTAAATTCAGCCAGGAGAGTTTTGCCCTAATTTAAACGTCATTTAAGAACTACACAGCTCTTAAAAGCTTCTAATTCTCAGCCCAGGTTTATGCAGTTTGCTAATTCAGTTCTGATTTCCACTGCTTCCAGACAAGCTCCTTTCACAGGTGTGTTTCTGTGTTCACAGTTGTATCCCAGAATCCCAGAATCCCAGAATCATTAAGGTTGGAAAAGATCTTTAAGATCATCAAGTCCAACCATTAACCCAACACCACCATGCCCACTAAACCATGTCCTGAAGTGCCACATCCACATGTTTTTTGAACACTTCCAGAGATGGTGACTCCACCCCCTCCCTGGGCAGCCTGTTCCAATGCTTGACCACTCTCTCAGTAAAGAAATTTTTCCTAATATCCAATCTAAACCTCCCCTGGTGCAACTTGAGGCCATTTCCTCCCGTCCTATCACTAGTTACTTGGGAGCAGAGACCAACATCCACCTCACCACAACCCCCTTTCAGACAGTTGTAGAGAGCGATAAGGAAGGTCTCCCCTCAGCCTCCTCTTCTCCAGATTGAACAACCCCAGTTCCCTCAGCCGCTCCTCATCAGACTCGTTCTCCAGACCCCTCACCAGCTTCGTTGCCCTTCTCTAGACACGCTCCAATGTCCTTCTGGTAGTGAGGGGCACAAAACAGCATGCTGTCCCTAAATGTTGAGAGTTGCTTCTTAATCCACATAAAAGTACCTGATGCAGCAGTATGTAAAGTAAATCCTCTCTCCCTAACCCCTTCCCCTTCTCTCTCAGGCTTTCACCCCCACAAGAAGAACTTGCATGTTGCTTTTACAGCAGATCTTGAAAGTAACCAAACGTGGGTTCTGGAGGACTAAAGGAGAGAAAAAATCTGGGGCTTAAAACTCCATCCTAAGAATTACTTGCCAGCATCCTTGTTTGACTCCAGAATGGTCTGTGATAGCAGAGGCACAAGAGATAGCACCATGTACCTGATACGTGCATTGAACTTCCTGCACTGAATCGGAATTCAGATACGCACGTGGGAAAATCAGGAGGGCAGGAAAACTGTCTTTGTACCCCTTCACATAGAAGCAGCTGTAATCTCATCCTTCAATTCTTATTCAGGCAAAGCTCCCAAACCCAGATTCATAGTTACTGGTCCAGATTCACTAGTGTCACCTAGCTGGTTTATGTTGTTCTTGGGACACGAAGCAGCTGTGCTTCCAGCTTTATCCTATGACTCTCAAGTACACAGCAGGCCAGCCTATATCCAACCCATGTAATTGTGTCTGGAAGAAGACTCAATACGATGAAAAATCTGAAAATACACCTTATCTAATTAGATTTTTACCTAGATCATGACTCACATTGAATCATGAAACACAAGTGGACTTGACTCGACTTTGTGCCTCTAGATAACCATTCTGTAACGTGATAAATAATTGTCCGTCTCCCAAACATCAGATTAATGGCAGAATTAAAATATTTTCATGTTCTCCTCAAAATTCTAACACTTGTGTTGGAAAAATAAACTCAAAGTTGTCTTATAACTAGTGCATCAATATTTTTTAAATTGTTCAAAAGCACACAAGCTGGGTCCGCTCAAACAAGCAAAGCAGTCCATGCCCTTTAATGATTTTTGACTGCTTGTTAAATCAGAGGTGCAAATATGAATCCTTTGACACCAAGTGTGTTTGTGTCATTCTGTAGAAATGTCACATGATGACAGTACAAGCCATTAAGACAAAGTGATTGACACATCATCTGAACTACCCTCTCAGGTACACTTTCTGAGACAATCAATTTGGTGTTCTATCTCATTAAATTTCACTATTTTGGTACCTTATATTAGTTGAAAGAGACAGTCTACAGTGTCCTTGAACTGAAGGTATTTAAAGATCATTCTCACAGACAAGAATCCTGATCGGATAAGAGTCAGACCTGCTGCAAGCTGTCAAAAGGAAGGAGAAAAAGTGAAAGAAAATTATCCACCACATAACTGACTGAGGGACACTGAGATCTTCAAAAGGGTGTCAAGTACTTCTTATATGATATTAGACAGAATCCAGCAGCAGCCAGTAGTCAGTGTAAGGAATGACACAGTCATGGTGTGAAAACCAAAATGTGCTGGCATACAAAGGCATTGTAGCAGCAAGGCTGTTTATTGCTCTGCTGCTTTTCTACTTCCTAATAATAAATTACAGCATTAATAACCCTTTATACTTATGCTATTGGAGATTATATGATTACTGATAAAACTTTTAACTACATTAGCAACACTACACTAATTGCATTAACTGGCATAATAAAGTTAACGTATAAATATGGTGTCCTTGATACACACATGGTAAGATTGCACATCTCATTAAGATTAATATTGCTGGAATAATGTCACAATATTTTTATCCAAGGTAGTATTACCAAACAACCATGACTCCCTGACTTGAAGTTTTAAAATTTAATATTAGGTAACGGGATTAAACCAGTCTTTTTTGGCAAATTTAGAGGTGGTTTTATATAAATCAGAAGTTAATCAAGTAATCATAGCAAGTCCTGTGAGATCCTCACCCTGAAAGAGACTGTACTAATGTAAATGGCCCAGGAAGCCTGAAACAGCTGATCAGGATTTGTTAGTCTGAGCAGCTGGCAAACACCAGTCTCCTCATATATATTCCCAGTTCTATGTGACCTTTGACAAATAGCACTGTCTCATTCTGTACTCACATCTACTTTGACTTGCAGGAAACCTTAATCAAACGAGGCTGTGGACTAGAAGGAAATTGAGAAAGCAAAACCAGTTTTTTCTACACTGCCCTCCCACCATAAAAAAAATTTAAAAAATAAAAGAACACAGTTTGGCATAAAATCTGACCCACAGGCCAACACTTAGCAGGCTGAGTCTAGGAGTGGAGAGGGAAATGTATATCAAAGCCAAACAAGCAAAGATTGTCTAATAGATTACAGCAGTAGCTTGTGAATAAGCAGCAGGGATGCAACGGTAGATTTTGGTCAAGAGAAGAGGTGACAAAGATTATTGGGTCAAGAATCTCATGGTTCTTGAATTCTGGTGGCTTAACAAGTTCTTTCCTAAGTTTGCCCATTTCCACACCCACAGTGGGGGCACCTCTACCCCAGACACTGCTAGCTCTGGGCCGAGGCCGTCCCATCATCAATGTGTGGGCTACTCACAACTTGCTCTGAGCCACATGGCCCTTCCCCTCTGAAGTCCATCAACGTAGGAGCCAAACACAAGAGCTCAGGCATCCTCATTCTGGGGACAAGCAGAGCAGCCTGTTTCAGGCTGTTTCAGTTAGGCACGCCAGGTTGTTACTGTGAATACTTGTCCTCGCGCTGCAATTCCTCCTCTGGTAAAACAAGACATCCAGCGCCTCTTTACCGTGTAAGAGTGTTGTGAGGGGAACTGCACCGTGGATTGCAGGTGCCCAGATGCAACACCTCAACAACAAATGTGCTGAAAACTAGGCAAGAGAAATACCGTTTCCTTTGAGGACAGCCATGTTTTTAGATTAACATTCCCTTAAAATACATGACCTTTTTGGCCTGCCAAATAGCTGCACTAAAGCAGTAAAATTTCTTTCAGAAAAGCTTTGAATGGAACAACATTAAAATCCAATATTTATTCATGTTACAGCACAGTCATTCGATATGTAATAAGCATTAAGGTAAACATAATTTTGTAGTTGACGAATCTAAACTTTGCTCTATAGCTCAAATCTCTGGGGGAGACGTGATACTTGACATTTAATTTGAAAGCAGGGTAGCCTGCAAGGTAGCCTGATGGAGAAAAAAACTTTTCAATAGTTCCACATTGAAAGTAAAAATGCATTGGAGCTTTTTATTTGATATGGTGGATTTGCTTAGCTTTATTTTCACATTTTAATAAGCTCATCTCATAAAAGTATAATGAAACAGGAAGAACATCTATCATAAGAATGGACAGGTACAGATTTTTTCTTTGGATCCTTGTGTAGGAGAAAAACAGTTTTCTTCCTACTGTTAACAATAAATGTAAATTAAACAGTATGAAATTGCCTAAAAGATCACAACTTGCTGAAGGGACATCATGATGCCTAAATGCCGATACTAGATTAATCAAAGAAGATGAATTTTTATGATGCATAATTCTAAAACAACTATAACATCATTTTCAATTTGCAGTGTTAAATACTGTAATGTCAATACAACGTGCAGTGCAGTGGCAAAGAAAATGTTGTTCAAATTCTATCTGATTTTATACGGGCAGGTGAAGTTGGCCCTTACAGGTGGAACAATTTCCCACCCACTTGAGTAAGGGACAGGAGACAGAACACATGATACGTGGAGAATCTTCGTGCAATCTCACCAGTGATCATGGGATGGCCCCATCAGGGATCCTTGTCAGGGTAAGTCAAAGTGAAGAGAAGCCACCCAGTCGGCACAGCTGTGTCTACCCACCACTTCATTCCTCTGAGCTCCCTTCTCACTTAGGATCATTTTATTCTATTTTCATTGCCAGGAAACAGAAAAGACGTCCCCTCCCCTTTACAGAGGGGGACCAGAGGCACAGAAAGAGTCTGGGGCATCTGTTCTAGTGCTTTAGCTGGGATCAGGAGAGCACTTTTGAAGCAACTTTCCTGCTTGTGCCCACTGAAGCATGCTTTGCTTCTCAAGTCTTCAAGAACATGAGCAGGATCTGTTTCTGTTGAAAGCAAACCAAATGAACCGCTCCAGAAACACATCTAACGTGTTCAAACTACTAACTGATATTCAGCCCTTGGGACAAGGCCAGAGATAGTATCGAGGACAAAACCCCAGAGCGCGCTCATCCAGTCCTCAGCTTCAGCTGTGTCACTCCACGGACCCACTCCTGTAGCATCCCTGCAACAAACTGACCCTTGGATTTCCTGAGTTCAATTATACTGACACCATGGTTCAAATCCTGCTCAGAGGATCTAAAAATAGCTCCAGACATTTCCACAGCCATAGTGATCCCTGCTCAAAGTAGTAATTCTGGCTAGAAATATTACCCTCAAATAGTCACGTGTGCCAATCTACTGCCTCTAGACATTCCATACATGAGAATTTTACTCCAAAAATACTGCTCAGAGATCATATTCTAACAAACTACTTCTTTGCTTGTGTTCACATTGCCTTTATATTGTATTGATTGACTACATTATTTCTGTTTTTTTCCAGTGTAGCAGTAATATAAAACCAAGCATCTTATAGCAATCACTTGAGCTGATGAATAGAAAATCAGCTGTCATCTGCAGGAAGATCCAATAAATCCTACTGTTGTCTTTCAGTGGAAAAACAAGAGTTTTCTTGATGGTCTGGTTAGACAATCTCCCTCTTCTGAGAGATTTAAAAAAGTCTATACTCTCTTACCTGTTTTCTAGGTATAACTCAGTATGGAAAATTAGGGGAAAATAGACTTAGCACATTCAATTTCTATGTGTCAGTTTAATGGAATAAATATATAAAGGTTGGATTTAATGTTGGTTGTACCACACTTATTCACAGTAAGGACTGTTGACACATTTAGTCCTTCTGAGTTGTAAGATAAGATGGCCTTTGATGGCCAATGCTGTATTCTTACAATGTTAAATCAATAACTATGCACCATCACAAGGATTGCAGGTATTTGTTGATGAAGTCTCCTCACTCACTCCTTTTTCTCAGCATGATGCCTGTATGGAGAGTAATGCTGGGGCTGCACCTTTCTTCTGCCTGCAGTGTCACATCAGCTCGAGAGTACATGTGAAGGCATCATGATGTCTTTTTGTGACCAGCACCCAAACAGCACAGAGGACAGCATTTTGGGTCAAACTTGAGAATCTTTATACCAAGGCGACATTAATGTCCTGCTAACATCCAGGTCCAGCTGCCTCATCTCTGGTCCCCATCTGCGAAGAACAGGTTCAACTACTACAGTAACAAGAAGGGTAACAATGCTTCAGCAGACAGAAGGTACAGGGGGTTGAGAGCAAGGAAAAGTGTATGAATTGAGGAGTGCTGACGGATACAAAAAGAGACCCTATATCTAAATTCTAACCTCTGACCACAAGTGTACCTCATTTATGTGTATATGAGCTGCAGTGCTCTTTTTCCCAGGCACCATCCGAGTTGTCCTCATCAGTTTCTCAGCAGCTCCTAATTATTCCTCACCTACTGTGAACTTCTCCTTCTTTCCCTGTCTCTCCAGGGCTTCTGCAAGAATGACAATGCCATTTGCAAATCTGAAGTGACTCTGAGCTCTGAAGTTAACCTTTTTTGCACTTCTCTGTCCCTCCAAGGTTCTTACGTTCTTATGAAGTCGAAATTTGAAAATACCTCAGCAAAGTCCATTAACTAAAGACCATTCTTCTCAAGTTGCCTTGAGGATGGAGAGGTAAACTGTACAAGAAGCCTTGGAGCAGTTGATTGCATTTTTGTTACCTTTATAAGAGTGTCAGTAAATGCTGATTTCTGTAAAGAGGTCACAGAAACCAAAATGCCAAGAGGTCATTGACCTTCCTCTAAACAGCTTCTCTAATATCTTAACCTTGCGAAAGGAGAAGTCTCTTGGGACTAATCACTTCCTTATATTGCATCTGTCCACGTATCTCATTCTCAGGTCCTTTTCAGACCTAAACTTCCTAATGTCACATCTCTCTCTCTCTCTCTCTCTCTAGAGTGACACTGACAGGGAATATACCCGGCTACATCCATCCTTCTCCCCTCACCTAATGAAGAGAAGAGCTTTGGAGATCCCACTGCCCTTGCTACTGCTCAAGAACAGCAGTAAGATTTACTTCAGTTCTTCCTGCTTCATTGCTGTCACTTTAATTGGATCAGGTCCACAGAGTCCTTTTCCTAGGATGAGAATAATTTTTTTATTCTAAATGGATCAAGCTGCACTCCTGTATGCTATGAGCAGTGCCATCATAGTTTGGCTGGGTTTCTTCCTCATGTTTTTCTGGACTAGAATACTACCGACAATCATTTCAGCTACTGCCAGTCTTTTAGGCAGCCCATGATTCTTCTCCTCGGTCACCTTTTGCACATGTGATATGTGAAGGAACTCTCCTGAGCCATTGCCATTCTTTGTTTCTATTTATATGTGAAGGAACTCTCCTGAGCCATTGCCATTCTTTGTTTCTATTTATATTTTTTCTTTGCTTGTTCTCTTTTTATTCTTCATTGACTTTCATTTGCCAATATCTGAACTTATAGGCAGATACTGCTCAATAAGTAACAGATAGCCAAGGAGCAAGCTTGAATACTGGATCACCTCTGTTTACTTTGAGCAACCTAATTAACTCATTCTCCAAGACAAAGCCCAGGAGCAGGCTAGGAGGTCTCTCCCTGCAAGAAGAGCTTCCAAATGGCAGTATGGGTGAGATTGCACAAGGTTTGGTTCTCCCACCCTAGAGTCTTCCAACAGCATTTCAGCAGGGTCCTCTACTCTCAAACTTCCTCACAAGCTCTCATGACATGTGGCACACAGCCTCAGTATTATCCTATTAAAACACCATTCTGGCTGTAACGCAGCACTCATATTGCTTCTGACATTTTAATGGAAAAAAAAGAAAAAAAAAAGTTTTTGTGTCACCAGGACACCACAGGATAACAAGGAGGCCCACCATGCCAAGAGCTATGGAGCAAGAACACAGAAACTTGAGAGGAAAACAGCCTTAAGCATGTTATGAGGCAGTATATGCTCACAGGCATCTGTGAGCAATCAGAAAATGAAGATATAATGCAGAGAACTGACTGGTCTGTAGCTTCTGCCCACAGATTGTAGAAATAGGATTGTCCTTTATCTCTTTCATTTGGCTCTATGAGCTGCCCCAGTAGCTACTGCATTGAATATACTTGTTGTGGAGAGTTCAAGTATGGGTAACATCTAGGGTAGCAGATGACTGGTACAATCCAAGAACTCGTGAATGTCAGTAACTGGGAGAAGCTTCACCTCTTTAGGAAAAGGAATACGTCTTTCAAACATATGCATCTTCTAAGTACCGTGTAGTCAGCATTCAGGCAGACCAGAAATATTCTTATAGACACCACATAGCTATTTCCATATATTATCTTGCTGAAAGCATGAAGGAAGCATCAAAAATATGCCCAAAAAGCAATTTTGAATATATCCAAGATTAAGATGAGTGGGTCTTTCAACATATGATCCCATCCTTACACTAAGCATTTTAGCCGCAGACAGAACCAAATACAAGAGCTAGCCCTCTCCACTTAATACATAAGCTATTCTATATCCACAGAAGAAAATAGCAAACATAGGTTGAAATGATGGTTTGACACAGGTCATTTCTTAAACTACTTTTGCTCCTCTCAGATTAGGTTGTCACAAGTGAAGGACATGGCTGGACAGACAGGTAGGACTGATTAAACTGTCACATGCCAATAAAACGTTAAGCTGCTTTGGCAGGGCAGGAGAAGCAGAGTAGCATGGTTGCTGTCACTGGTTATATTTCGCTATGTATGGCCACAAATAAAGCCCCCAAGAATGTCAAGGAATAAATATGAGGACATAAAGCAGGGGAGCATGTATCATGCATGCACAAGTAGAGGAAAACAGTCATTAGTCAAGGACTTAACTGTAGGGACACAAAGGATGGTACTGTAGCCCTCTCCTCCCATAGGACCTACTTCTCTGCCCCTTTGATTTTGAAAAAATCATTTGTTTTAAATCAAAATGGATACAAACCACATTCACAGAAGTCTGAGAGGTCACTACCATAGACTCTGTCTTTAAAATCTCATTCATATTCATTTTCCTGACTCTTGCAGAAGAGAAGGACAAGATCAAGAAGAGCCCTTATGACTTCATTTCATATTTAAAGCAAAGATAAATGCAGCACAAAAGATCTGGAATTTGGGTTCAACTAAAATAAGCCTTTACAAATGAGAATGCTTATAAGAATGCCTTCTGAAAGCAAAGCAAAACAAAAACCAGTGTGCAGTAATTCTGCAAAATGGATTTGAAAAAAAACTTTGACAGTTCATACATAGATTTCTCAGAGGATTTCTTTCTTCCATCCCGATCCTAACCAGAAACAAAACCTATACATGCCTAAATAAGTATATATCATGCACATCTGCTGAATCAATAATCATGTTTATAGTGCACCGTTCTTCTGTTTCTCTTTTCACTTATGCAGTAGAATGTGAGGAATAGAGATGCCAAACCTCATTTACCTCTTCCTTAAATTATTTTTGTGCCAGCAGAAATCCTCCAAGCCTGAGGATTCACTCTTAATTGTCATCACCATAAGACCTCCAAACCTTATCTGAGTTACTTCTTGCTTACAACAGCCAGCATAAAAGCAAAATCCTACCTCGTTGTTTATCTTCTATCTCTAAGCTGTTTATCACATTTGGGAGGAATCTTTTCAACATGGGTAACTAAAAGTCAGCGAACACATAACTGGAGCAATGGGAGCTGAGCAACATTTTCAGTCAGGTGGATTATTATTAGTGTTGTTGTTGTTGTTGCTGTTGACATTTAGGGCATGCTTTTACTCATGGGTGCAACTAGTCCTGCAGCTGTGCTTACACTGTAGTGAGCCAGCCAGACATGTATCTGTCAACACATTGTCCAAGTAAGTACTGTTCACTTGCTATTTATATCTCCAATTTAGAACTTATTGTCAAAAAAAAGGGATGAATCCTGGTTTTGGCTCTATCTACAGCTAAAGACTTGTGCCAGTATCAGCACAGGCATGTGGTGTGCATGGACATTTCCCTGAGCTTGAGCATTCAGCTACTTCTCATGATGGATCTAACAGAAATTAAACTTTGGTCTGACTTCACTGTGGAATTAATTCCCTCTCTGTGTGTCTCAGCAGCCTCCACCATGGATCTGAATATCACTGTTTACATTACCCGTGCTCCATGTCATGAGCAGTCCAAACCAAAACCCTCAGAAGACGATGAAAGAATTCCCACTGGATGCAGCAGACTCCAGGAAAGCTGCCTGCAGTATTCAAACACTTACTGGACTATATTCTTTAAGCAACATTCCCTTCAGTTTTTGATTACTGCAAACGTTATCTTCTAGTCCCTGTTATTTTAAATTTGCGTTGAAACTCTGGAGAACAGAAAGCACAACATGCTAATCTGGCTGGCCACCACAATTCACACCCCCAGACAAAAGCTCTCTGAGTCCTGTGCTTGAAAGCTACCAACCTGGGGGGTTGTTCTGACTTACAGGCGAAGGTTGAATCTACAATTGTTCTAGTTAGTTGCAGCCTGACATCTTTTTATATTCTGTTTCTTTTATCCTAGGAGTCTCCAAGTTTTTATTTTAAACAAATAGCTTCTATAGGGGAAATAACTTCCCACAGCATCAGAAGAAACAAGATGCTCTTATCTCATAACAGGAGGGAAGATGAAACATGTCTATTCACAGCACCACAACACAGCACGATTGAATTAGGCTTGCAGTTCCAGACCTCATCTAACAGCCACTTGATTTTTGCATTACTTAAAAATAGAGAAACACGGAGCAATTTACTGCCCTCCATCCATCAGCTTTCTGTGATGTTAGAAGTAAGGCTGCACCTCCCTTTGAGTTGGGAAACAAAGACAAGCAACAAGATGCTATATGCACCAAAGGGTGCCTGTTTACACCAAACTGCAAATGAATGCCGTCTTTCCGAGTTGCATTGAGCTTAAAAAATATGGGGTTAGTAACTTATAGAGAAAAGAAACAGCTGACTCATCGTTTCAGGTAAGTCTTCAGCAATCAATTAATTGTCTGATCAATGCAGCACGGTCTAGGAAGCTTAACTGTAGAGAATTAGTACTTAAGAAGCACATATCTCGGGGGGGGACCACTGCCAGTAAAGCTAACAGCCTCTGGAAATGCAGCTGCCTCATTTGATTTAGGAGGAAAAACAGTATGAAACGAGATATAAGGACATCATGGATAATTGACATCCAGAGTGATATCCTTCAACGGGGAAGCTTCAGACTGAGAATTTATTGACACCCACAGACTCTGGTGGCAAGAGTGCTAACGCATACGTGTTCACATTTGGAACCCAACAGCAGGAAGTCATGAATTTTTTATCATGCCATCACAAAGTTGAAGCTGACTTTTCCTGAAAGGAACAAGGATCTTTTAAAGAATAACGAACAGGTTGCAGGACTTTTCTTTAGTTATATTCTTGTTACGACTACGTGTTAGTAACCATGTGAAACTAGTTACAACAAATACTTTCTGTATTAGGCAGAAGGGGGCAGAGGACTGGAGAGATTTTAATGTCATCAGGGCTACTGGAAACCTGATTTTCCCTTGTGAATATATGTCATAGACTTCAGAAGGAATGAAGTAACTGTCTTTGAACCATAAAAACCATCCAGCAGAATATCTCACATAACACTGCTAGCGAGCAGAATACTCTGAAATTCTGGATTTTTATTGTCTTTTCTCAGAGGTGCACAACACCAGTTGCTCCATGTGGATTCCATGTCAGATTTACACATGTACAATGCAGCTAAGGGTCCAGTTTCAACAGCTGGACATAAAATCCGAGTTAGATTGCTAAAGGATGCTTCAGACTCCATGGTGGCTTTATGCACGCCAGAAAATACAGAATCACAGAATCACAGAACCACAGAATCACTAAGGTTGGAAAGGACCTTCAAGATCATCAAGTCCAACCATTAATCCAGCACCACCGTGTCCCCTAAACCATGTCCTGAAGCGCCACATCCACACATTTTTTGAACACTTCCAGAGATGGTGACTCCACCACCTCCCTGGGCAGCCTGTTCCAATGCCTGACCACTCTCTCGGTGAAGAAATTTTTCCTAATATCCAATCTAAACCTCCCCTGGCGCAACTTGAGGCCATGTCCTCTCGTCCTATCGCTGGTTACTTCGAGAAGAGACCATCACCCTCATCGCCAGAACCCCCTTTCTGGTAGTTGTAGAGAGAGATAAGGTCTCCCCT
>NW_010536978.1:0-6246 GCF_000687285.1 Phaethon lepturus | reverse complement strand
TTGGTATTTTTATGTGCAAAATATGTACTTCTGTGCAAAACCATGATTTTTTTCTTTTATCTGAAAGCTCAGGATTCATCAGTTGGAAATAACAGGGAAAAACAAAGGGATGCAATCAACTGCTTTTGAGATGACTGTGAGCTAGGAGTTTTGTTTATAATATTGGTTTTTACCACTTTTCAAAAAAGATGAATCCAAGTACAAGCACATCGAGAAAATGGGTTCTATTAGGATAAGCTAGGGAATTGAAAAAATATTATCTTACAGGAGAAAAACAAGAAAGCTTTGCTAGCTCAAATAAGAAAACAAAGAAAGAGAAGGTAGAAGATTGCTGTCTATAAATATATATGGGGAATAAACACAAGAAAGAAAAAGAGCTATTCTAAGGATAATCTGGCATAAGAATACATGGATCTGTACATGAATAAATTTAGACTGGAAGTTAGGAGACAATTTCTAACTAGAGTACTGAGGTACTAGAACAAGTCCCAATAGAAACAGTAGTAACAGAAATAATTAGTTTTAAAATGGAGCTCAATGATAATATTAAAGAAATTATATTATATGGTTGTCTGAAATAACAGGGAACTGGATTAAAGAAACCCTTTCTGTTTCTGTATTAAGTGTGTCTGAAAGAAAAACAAACCTCCACCTTTCTGTAGCTTTTTTGTAACTATTCTTTCAAACAGTAATGGCAAAAGGTTTATTTTTACTGCAGACTTGAATTTATTATGCAAAATGCTCCCTGACTGCCTGTTTTCCCTAAAGTTTTAAGATAATTTTTGGCCCAGTTTGCCTGAACAGAAACTGATGGTTAACATTCCAAACTACACTGTAATTATAAACAGTTGTCCTTATTATTGTTCCAAAAATAGTTAGACAATTAAAATTTGCTTTGCCATGGAAAATATGAATCCACTTGCCTAGTTAAGTAGAAAAGAAAATGGAACAGTTTGGAGTGAACCCCTCACCATTTCCAAGTTTGGCACAGCTTGCAGTTCAGTAAGAAATAGAATACATTGCTATGCATCTCAGTGGGTAAAGGATATATGCATTAAAAAAAGAAAATACCCATCTGGGAACAGCCTTAAATAACATAAACCAACCTGAAAAATATCAGTTAAACCCAAAGGATCAGCTATAAGAACTATATTTATTTCAAAATATAACTGCAGATTTTATGCTACTGACTTAAAAAAGATATTACATCTAATTAAATAGAAATTGAACATTCCAAATTTAACAGTTATTAAGAAAAACTTACCTTATTATTTTTAGCACTTCTACATTTCTCTGGAAGGGGAAAATGTTCTTCTAGGAATTCACCCAGAGCATTCAAGAGTTCTTCCTTATATGTCTTTAGTTTCAATATTTGATGTTGCAGTTCCTTAAATGCTCTAGCATTCAAACTAATAGTAAAAACATAGCAAAACAATATGAAATTCAATAAAATAATTAGACAGCTATTAAGTAAAAAAATAGCTTATTTTCTGTTGTTTTAAGTTCAACATCTTGAATCACAGGATATTAGCAGATAGTAGCAATATTTTCCCTGTTTCAAATATGGATTACTAAGTTATTATTTGATCTATTTAACAAAACAAAGAGTATGTTTTAAAAGTTTGCTCATTTGCTCTTCTTGATATTTAAATTCTTCAATATAAAAACTCAACACTGTAGAAATACCTTTTTTTGGAACGCTGTTTAATGTTGATCTTTGTCTCTTCTTCAATTCTGTTAAGAGAAAGTACGATCTGCTCCTGATCCTCATGCCACTGCTGTTCTCTTTGAAACATGAGAAGTAGGAAATGGCACAGTTAAATAGTTTTCCTGGGCAGTCAAAATAAATTATGTGTGGTAAAAAAGCTAATAGCATTCATAAGTCCAAGTTATTGTATTACCTTTGCAGATCTTCCTCCAGTTGTTTATTCTTTACTTGAACTACTGACAGCACCATTTCAAGATTTTTCTTTACTTTCTGCAACTATAAAAAAGTAAAAATAAACTTGCAGTTTGCAGATAGCCCAGTCTGTAGTATTTGTTTTATCACAGAATCTTTTAGGTCACCTAGTCCAACCACCCTGCAATAAGCAGGGACATCCTCAACTAGATCCAGTTGCTCAGAGCCCCATCCAACCTGGCCTTGCATGTTTCTAAGGACGGGGCATCTACCACCTCTCTGGGCAACCTGTGCCAGTGGTTCACCAACCTCAGTGTGAAAAATTTCTTCCTTCTATCTAGTCTAAATCTACCCTCTCTTAGTTTAAAACTATTACCCCTTCTTCTATTGCAACAGGCCTTGCTAAAAAGTCTGTCTATATCTTTCTTAGAAGACCCCTTTAAGTACTGAAAGGCTGCAAGAAGGTCTCCCCGGAGCCTTCTCTTCTCCAGGCTGAACAACCCCAACTCTCTCAGCCTGTCTTTACAGGAGAATTGTTCCATCCCCCTGATCATTTTGTGGACCTCCTCTGGACCCACTCCAACAGGTCCATGTCTTTCCTGTGCTGAGGGCTCCAGAACTGGGTGCAGGACTCCAGATGGAGTCTCATGTGAGTGGAATAGAGGGGCAGAATCCTATCCCTCGACCTGCTGGCCACCCTTCTTTGAATGCAACCCAGGGTATGGCTGGCCTTCTGGGCTGCAAGTGCACGCTGCTGGCTCATGTCTATGTAAAGTTGTATCTGTAAATCTGATAAAGAGGGCCAAAATTACCTGGAATTTCTTAAGAGATATGGCTATAGAGTGACACACTATTTTTAAATCCAATTGGAGCTATTTAAAATGTTACTGCCACCAGTTCCTCATTAGTGTCTTATTGAGGCTCTGTAAAATAACATAGTTGATTTTACCTGAAGCAAATTATGGAGCACACACATGAACTGCTCATCTGTTGAAAGGCAGGAGAAATAATCCACAGCACCAGTGCTGCATTGTCTAATCACTGCAGCTATTTGCAAGAATGAATCTGTGCTAATTGTACCAACATAAAATGTATAGCACTCAGAAAACAAAGATGCTGCAAAGAAGGACTAATTGCATCCATGAATTAAATGGACCTCAGTGATATGGACATATTTGGGAGAGGAAAGAAGGAGAAATAAAACTACTGCAGCCAGAAGTTATATGCGCTGCTGAAGATACACAGTGGACTCTCAATGGACTGGGTCTTTCATTAGTGCATTATCTAATGCAAAATGGTATTTCTAGTAGTTTATGTCTCTTTAATATAAACCCATGATTTGTTTGTATTTTGTCTCCTTCCATACAAACTATAAGAATTTTTGTATTAAGCTTAAAGAAATAAGAATGGTGAAAGTATTCTACAGAAGCAAATATGCTCTATATATGCAACATCTGAAAAAAAAATTGAATCCTCAACAAAAGAGTCCACAAAAAGGGTTATCAGATCTAATATGCCATAGCAATACAGTCAAATTAAAGTGTGTAACCAAACAAATTGTTAATAGTGACACTTAACAGCAGCTGGGTTCTCTGTTGTGAGTGATACTAGACGGAAGAAAGCTGCTAGGAAGAAGAAAACCAAAATGTTGGGTTTTTTAAGCCATAGTGACAGGAATATTCTGAGGTCATGTTGCATACCAATGTCCAATCAATATAGTGTAATGCTACCCCTAAGGCATTCTTAAGTTGCTATTTCTTCCAAGGCTGGAAGAACTCAATGAACTATTTGCATATTATTGACACAGAACTCTAGATCTAAGAATAGTGACTATTCTGTGTAACACATAATGTTACATTATTTTATATCAAGTATGAAATGCAATATATAAAAAATTTTTGTTTAAAAGATCATTCATTACAACTAGGACATTTTTGTAGTTATAATAACAGGGGAAGAAAAACATTAGAACAACAACAGTCCCTGAAGAATCATACACAATATCTTAGCAGTAGTCCATCACTGGAGTAGCCAGAGAAAAATGTAGCAATTGTAGACACTGTTTTCATTTTTTCAATGACATTTTATCACGCCTTCACAAACAAAAAGACTTACCTCTTCTTTTCCTAATGCTGACAGTACATCTGGATTGGCAGAAATTACTGAAAAAGAAAATTAATTGGTTTTTTTGCACTGGATGATACAGACTTGTTTATACTAAAAAGCAGCCTGGCTAGAGAGAAACTTGTGTAGCCTCTAAAAAACTAGCTTGGCTGTCGGCAGCCATTTAACCACATTTTGTGGTGTCCTGCTGGGCTAATTTTCTGTCAGTTTTCAACAAATTAAATTGGACTGAAAAAAGTGTGGTGTTAATACTTCTGTGTTATTTCTTATACCTGAATTAGCTCAGGTACATGAAATGCGAAGTACAGTCATACTTCAAGATAAACAAGCCTTATTTTTTTCAGTGGAAGGGATTCCATCACCATTATCAATGTGGGCAATCAAATTCTTCCTGTCTTCCAATTCCTTGTTAAACGGCCTCCCAAATGCCTGATCAGCAGTGTGAAACCTATCAGATTTAAAGATCTTTAAAAGCCTGTCACCATCCTTACTGTTCACAAGAACAGCGACACATAGGGAGATGAAAGTCCCATCAAGACCAATAGCCTAACTCCAACCCTAAGCAACAGGGAAAGTATGGTACTATTCAAGGATGTGGTAATGTTTCCCCAGAATGCTTCTGCAAAACACAGTGATTTATGGCTCATGGATTTTCTGAATAAAAAGTGAACTCTTGTATTTGATAGTCTTCAATGGACTCCAATCAATTCTCAGTTCCATGTCAACATGCAGCATAGGCATAAACATTTAACTTTTGAAAAAGTGAAGCATTTGAATCTATTAACTGGAGAAATGAAAGCTACTCTAACAGATTTAAATCTTAGTATGACAGAGATATTTTTTGTCCAAGCTTGGGCTCCAAGTCTCTAATCTTAAAAATAACTACCTCAATAAAAGCTTTTTCTTTAACAAAAAGGAGAACCCTTAACCCTCTCATAAAAGCATTAAATATCTCCTAAATATAATACAGTTGATTTCAGAAATTTATAGATGTACTTTTTATTTTGTAAAGTAATTTTATAATTTTTATCTGCACAAATTTTTAGAAGCCTTGGATTACTAGTTTTAAAAGCAGCAAAACTACTTGGGTTCAAAATGCATTAAATTACATGTTACAATAAAATCTTTTACTTAGAGAATTACTGTCTTTAAATCTTGACACAAAATTTGAGTAGAGCGCTCCCTAATTAAGCTAATGTTTAAGAGCTGTGGGAGGTAGTGGCCTGTGCTATTATTGGAGCAAGATTTCTTTAATGACATGAATATCCTAAACACACATGATAAAATTCATTGGTGTGCTTTTATTCACTAGCATATTTGAAGAAACCCATACAACTCTTCCCCCCACCACTCCTCCCCCTGATTATCATGAGCCCTCAATACCTGGAATTATCAATTTCTACCATTGGCTTCTAACACCTCTTCATTTCTAGATACCTAATCCTGAGTACGTGCTCCCCATTCAATATACATATGTGTATTGGGTTTGCATGGCAAGGTTTTGGTAGTGGGGTGGAGCTGCAGGGGTGGCTTCTGTGGGAAGCTGCTAGAAGCTTCCCCTATGTCCGAGAGAGCCAATGCCACCAGCTCCAAAATGGACCAAGGCTGAGCTCTGCTGAGCAGCCTTGCTGCTGGCCAAGGCTGAGCCCATTAGCAACACAGGTAGAGGTTCTGGGATAACACATTTAAGAAGGGAAAAAAACCCACCGCACAACAGCAATTGCAGATGGAGAAGACAGGAGTGAGAATATGTGAGACACAACTCTGCAGACACCAAGGCCAGTGAAGAAAGAGTGGCAGGAGGGGCTCCAGGTGCCAGAGCAGAGTCCCCTGCAGCCCAGGGTGAAGACCATGGTGAGGCAGGCTGTCTTCCTGCAGTCCATGGAACACCACGCTGGAGCAGATCTCCACCTGCATCCCAGAGAAGACCCCACACCAGGGCAGGTGGATGCCCAAAGGAGGCTGTGACCTATGGGAGGCCCATGCTGGAGCAAGCTCCTGGCAAGACCTGTGGGCCCATGAAGAGAGGAGCCCACAGTGGAGCAGGTTTGCTGGCAGGGGGCCCAGGCTGGAGCAGTCTGTTCCTGAAGTGTGTGAGGGACCCAGATTGGAGCAGTTTGTGAAGAATTGCAGCCCACGGGAAGGACATTGGAGAAGTTCATGGAAGACTGTGTCCTGTGGGAGGGGCCTTATGCTGGAGCAGGGGAAGCGTGTGAGGAGTC
>NW_010536977.1:125537-125932 GCF_000687285.1 Phaethon lepturus | reverse complement strand
CCTAGTGATTCTGTGATTCTGTGAAAATACCACTTACTTACATCTACCACTTGTAGATACAAATACTTAAAAACAGTCAGAGGCTAAAAAGTGTGCTTTAGACTAGGCAATGTGGGGCACAGGGGACTGTGGTACCAGTGATTTCAGCAGCAAATTTCAGCAGCTTATTTTGTACAGTAAATCCCAGCTGTCAACTCTGAAAACTCAGCCTCAGCTTTAATAATTGCATCGGGTTCCTTCCCTTCCATGTAACTGCTTGAGCCAAGCTAGGCCCTCCGCAAGCCCTGCTGCCCCTTGTGATTGCACAGCACAACCGACCTCAGCTGAGCAAACAAGGTGGTTGCTTAACTGCAAACACCAAACTCAATCCCTCTCAGCTTGCTGCTGGTTCTGGA
>NW_010536977.1:112237-125473 GCF_000687285.1 Phaethon lepturus | reverse complement strand
GCCCAAGTTAAGGTCTCCAAGGGATTCTTTTTACATTTACAAAATTTCTGCTTAGGCAGGAAATAAAAGGTCACAAAGGGAAGCCAAGAGCAGATTCAGAGTACTGATGGAACAAGAAAGCAAAGCTCATGAGTGTGTATTTGCTAAGACAATAGCTCGGAAAGGACACTACTACCACAAGAAGTGTATGATGCAGTTCCTGTGCCTGGGTTGGGGCAACCCCCGCTATCAATACAGGCTGGGAGATGAAGGGATTGAGAGCAGCCCTGCAGAGAAGGACATGGGGGTCCTGGTGGATGAAAAGCTGGACAGGAGCCAGCAATGGGCGCTTGCAGCCCAGAAGGCCAACCGTATCCTGGGCTGCACCCAAAGCAGCGTGGCCAGCAGGTCGAGGGAGGGGATTCTGCCCCTCAACACCGCTCTGGTGAGACCCCACCTGGAGTCCTGCGTCCAGCTCTGGAGCCCTCAGCACAGGAAAGACATGGACCTGTTGGAGCAGGTCCAGAGGAGGCCACAAAAATGGTCAGAGGGATGGAACACCTCTCCTCTTTGAAGACAGGCTGAGAGAGTTGGGGTTGTTCAGCCTGAAAAAGAGAAGGCTCTGGGGAGACCTTACTGCAGCCTTCAAGGGGGCCTCTATGGGAAAAATGGGGACAGACTTTTTAGTAGGGCCTGTATTGATAGGACAAAGGATAATGGCTTTAAACTAAAAGGGGGTAGCTTTGGACTAGGTGTAAGGAAGAAATTTTTCACAAGCGGGTGGTGAAACAGAGGACCAGGTCGCCCAGAGAGGTGGTAGATGCCCCATCCCTGGGAACATTTCAGGTCAAGTTGGACGGGGCTCTGAGCAACCTGATCGAGTTGAAGATGTGCCTGGTCATTGCAGGGGGGTTGGACTAGATGGCCTTTAAAGGTGCCTTCCAACCCAAACTATTCTATGATTCTATGGAATACCAGTGTCATTCTGCTTAACCTATGAAATATAATTCCAGCATCTTCTTTTAAATGGTAGCATCCTTAAGCTAAAACTCATTCTAGTAATGCACAGGAAAATATGACTGTTCAGTACACCATGCAGCAATCCAGGTTTCTACTCAGTTAATAAATCCAGGCTGCACTCCAAGCTGGAAGAAACTTCACAACAGCAATGTTCATCCCTTTCTCCCTAGCTGACTACAAAACCAGTGAGCAACAGCTGCTGGAATACAGCTCCTTGGCACTGCAGGGTGAGTGTATGATGGCCAGGCTGGGAACGCTCTGAAGAAGAACATCTCTTGGTACCTTGAGATGGGATCGTGTCCTCTGAACAGCACGGAGTTGTTGTCTGGGTGCTGTAGCCGCTGGAGCACTGCAAGGAATCCCGACTGCTCCTCTGGGTGTCCAGCTGCAGCCCTCTCGTCAGAGCGAGCGCCAGTTCCTCACAGGCCTCCATCTCCTCACCCTGCTGGTTACACATAGAAAGGAGACTCAGTATGTCTAGAAGAGTTCATCAGTCTTCACCGACTTTTAGCTGTCTGTCCTCCCAAGCAGAGCTTGTCACCATCACAACCCAACAGGATTGTGTCCAACCATTTACTAGGGCTTCAAAGAAACTGGCGCTTCTTTGGTTCCCATTGCTCTACAAATGCCAATACCCAACAGCATATTCTCTCATTCTCATGTCACTTCCACTGACCACCCCAACACCACACCAGTCCTGCTTGTCGTATCAACACGTGCCAACATGAAGCACGGCAAAAAAGCCAGCAGGAGCTAGCACATCCACTTCCTTTGCACCAAATGGTGTATTCAAAATTAGCGCTTCACCCTTGTGGCAGCCGACACCGTCATGCTCCGAGGTCTCTGGGCCTCCTCAGGGGGCATGGGTGGTCCGCTCTGAGCTCCTCCATTGAGATCTGGTTCACGTTTTTCTTTGCGACGTTGCAATGTGTTCACCATTGGCTGATCATATGGGCCTGGTTTGGCCCAGTCCTAAGGAAATGTGCTTGTTAGTGATAGCTTTCATCAGTAATTGTGCTTTAATTACAAGTTAAACTACGCAAAAGGACAATTTTAATGCAACAGTTAATGTATCAAACTGGTTATGCCTTTCTGAATAAGGCCATAAATAAATTAATTTTGAGGATATTAAAAAACTCAACTTATAAAATCTCTCTCCATGATTAAAGGGACTCATAAATTCCCTATTCTAAGTGTTCTTATATGAAGATATTTAACATTGTAATATTATTGTTTTCTCAAAATTACATTCCATTGTGTTAAAGCCTGTATTTTCAGAAATTCAAATGCAAAAATCACTAGCCCACAGTAGAAAATATACACAAATGTCCAATCAGGAACGTAGCTGTTCTAGATGTACACAAGCTCTACTATTAGTCTATTACTAGACTTATGCAAGTCTTCAACTCTGAAAAATTAGGCTTGAACAGATTTTTGATACGCATTAAAGGAGCAAGTTACTCTAAGTAATCTCTTAGTTTACTTACTAGCTGAAATCTAGTTTGTAATAACGATGTACTGAAGAAAGACTAACTTCACTCTGAATTACTGGTGCCAAATTTGAAACAGAAACTCCTCAGGCCACGAGGGCTATATTCACTCAGGGCTCTATTAAGCAAAGTCCTGAGGGTGTCCAGAAACCACACGTTGCACACAAAGAGCAGGATCGATCAGTGACCTGTGCTGGGATGCAGAAACGCTGCTAAGCAGCAGCTCCCCAAATGCGAGCTGCTGCAGGGGCAAGCCCAATCCTAAGAGAGTTTTCCTTCACCAACACAAGGGGCGATTTAAAAATAAAACTAGAAGAAACATCTTGTGCATGAGAACGGGGCACAGACCCCATCACTGGCAGGAGCTGGCTGCTGGGCAGCCTCCGCACAGCCTTCTGGTAAATAACTAACGATGGGCTAAGACCACACTATAGATTTTTACTGACATGTGTCTCAGCCCCGGGTATGAGAAGTGCAAGGCAGCTGTACTGACAGAAGCCCCTTGTGCAGATCGGTATTTTGGGTTTATTACACATACGAAACTCTGCTTTGCCTCCACAGCTGTGTCTTTGCTATAAGTGTTTTGCTGTGAAATATACTGGCAAAATGCTTCTAGCATAGACACAACCAATGACCTTGAAGCCCCAGGACCACTGTGGCCACCCTGTGTCCATGTCTCAACAGTCTCCAGCTGCTGGAGAGAGAGATCAGGGGGAGCTGCAGAAGGTATCTCAATTTACATGTGTAAGAAGGTCCCATGGTGTATATGCAGTATCATATAACCATCCACAGGCATCTAAGACTTGTGCAGCTACTATCAGCTGCACATCAGCCTTGTGAAAATTCAGGGCAACAAAGACCTCCCCTTCCTCTGAGGCAGAGTACCCCAGGGGAATCGCCTGGCAGGGATGAGAGTCAAGGCTCTGGCAGAGCAGAGACGTTTTGATGCCAAGGAAGATCCCTGCAGATCCAGCTGGAGCAACTGAAAGAACTGACGTTTTTGGTGGTCTCGCCCAAGACAGCAAAACAAGCTGGGTGAGCCCTTTCAGTCTGCGGCAGAAAGCTAGGGTAGCTTCAGTCATCGCTTCGGCTCGCCCGGCGACGAGCGCTGCCTTAAACCACTCCAGCTGGATCTACAAGAGCATGGCTGCCTACGGCCAAAGTGGGGGCCAAGCACAGCCGCTGCAGTGAGAATATCATGTCGTTCAAGGTATGGTTTCACTAGGCCAACTGGATGCCAAGCCTCCACTTCCCTGCTCACGTGAGCACTTTGACAGTGCTAAACAAGCTCTTTTCTCGCTGAATAGAGCCCAGAGTGCTTCCACCAACGTTCCAGAGTTAAAGTATTCCTTCCTACCCACGTGTTGTCAGCTTTAATATGTTTTAGGCAGTGCCAGAATAGACAAGGTCATTCAGAAATATCCACTACGGGATTTTAGCTCTCCGATTATCACCATGCAGTGCCCATTCAGAGTGATATTAAACAGAGCAAATCAACGAGTAATTACATGGATCGAAAGGTAGCAACAACTGCCGTGCGCACGCTGTTGGTATGAGGAGGTGAGGACTGCCACAACAAAAGGAACACAAACCTTCCAGCTAGGGATCTTAGATGATGGTAACATGCCTGGCCCAATGGTGTAATAATGAACGTAGTCTGGAAGGAGGGCTGAGGGAGCCCGAGTCCACGCGCGGGAGACAGGCGGGAAATGAGGGAAAGGACCTGCACCAACTGAAGCTACGGATGGGTCACTTGATAAACTACAGTGATAAAACCCATTAGACAACTGGAAACGAAACAAATAAACAAACAAAACAGAGAAATTAATATAAACAGAATGAATATGAAAATATACTGCGACTCTGATGTTCTAGGGAGAAAACTTCTGTATCTTAAAACAAAAGAAAGAAAAATCTTAGCTTTGCTGCAAATAAACAACAGAAAATCGATACAATGCTTGGTTCAGAAGTGAGATTGCTTGAAAATTGTTATTTGGTATAACAAATTTCAGACATCAATCTAGCAGTCATTGTCTCCAGGCTGAGCAGCTTTGCCTTCTGTCCATGAAAGCAGCACACTGTGAAAAAAAGCCTTTGCAATTTAGGTACCCTGCAGACTGCAGACACAGAAACGAAACATTTCCAATACAGGAGGCATTTGCATTGCTGGCCTTTATTCCATGTAGCCGGACAGAGAGGAAAAGCATACAGCCTTCGAACATGACACGCTCGGGCTGTGTGACGATATGGAAGAAAAACAAAAAGAAACAAACAACAGCAAGGATTTACCAGATGAGAATGGAGACCGCCATCACTTCCTCCCCCGATTCAGAATGTATCCCCCGTAATTTATTCCAACCATGTGTGTTTTGTTTTCCTTTTTGTTTTGGTCAAAACCAAACCCCAGCTGCCCAGTGTAATGTGTGCTGCCTAAAGGGAGAGAGGGGAGAAGCCACAAACAGCACAACCTGGGCAAGAGGCTCCTTGTTAGGCAACCAGCTGGGTTTGGGCAGCGTTCCACAATCTCTTTGAGTAGCAAAGGTGTACAATGAGCTTTTCTTTGAAAATTACCTCTGTAAAACGCCCAATTTGTAGCTTCCCCCTAGCAGCTAGTCTAAAGGCAAGTGTTGCTGTGGTTTACTCAAACAGATTCATTTCTAAGGGGCTGTGCAACAGTTCCTATTCTCATCTTCACAGAGAGGAATCCTGGCTGCGTCCCATGCACGGGTCTTTTTTTGTCCAAATGTTGCTGGGTTTGGATAACGAGCTAGTAGGTTTGTATGTCTTTGAGATGAAGTTTTTCACCTTATCTGTGGAGGCCCAAGCCCCCATGGTGGAGCCTGAGCTGACTGAGGTGGGGGAACTGCACTCGCTCACTGACTGGCAGGTTTCAGAGGCTTCTGAAGAGGCAGAGCTGGACGAATTCTGCAGCATAAAACAGCACCGCAACGCAGGGAAAGGATACACAAGCCATCAAAAAAGAAAAAAAAACACACAAAAAAAAAAGACAAAAAGCACATACACAGAGACACACAGGAGAGAGGGAAGGATGAGAGAAGCAAAGGGTTAGGGTTTTAAAAATCAATTAGAAATTGCTCAAAACCATTGCTAATGTTCAGGAAATCTATGAGAAACAAAATAAGCCATTTGCTTAATGCGAGAACTTGCCACGCTGCTTGAGAATGAGGGAATCGAGGCAGCGATCTCAACTCCCCATTGCAATTTCAGCGTCTCAATTCTGTTAGCTGTCTCAGAGCAAGAAGCTGAGGGAGCTGAGGGCACCTACGGTCCAAACATGCAATATACTGAGACAACTGATTTATACAGAAAAGCAGATCGTCAGTACTTCAAAGACACAAAGTTTAGATTTAAAACATGGAGCAGCAAACGTCACTTACATTCACAAGTTCTCGGATATTCTGATCTGCAAAAGTGCTTGTGAAAAGCTCATCTGAGTTCAAATATTATAGAACAGAGAAAGAAGTAATACTTACCCAAACTGGAGGGTTCCAAAGTGCATTATCTGTACGCATGTGCCTCTGCAGGTAGCATGCATACACCAAAAGCACTGACTCAAACTTTTCTGCCCAGCAGCCAATATGAAGGTACATGTACTCTGCCGAGTGCTAAGTGGTGGCATGTGCTTGCCACCCATTTTCTCTTAACAGCAGAGAGAGAAAACATCAGGGGCTTGGATGGCGAGTGAAGGAAAAAGCTCACAGAGTGTCCATCAAACACCTCAAACATTTTGCTCCCAGCTAGGAACTTCTCTTGCAATTTTCAGTGCACGCCTATATGTACATTTGCTGCTGTAAGACCTCTACAACAGCATCTAATTCACCTACAGGCAGGCCAAGGGAATAACCACGTCGACCATTTTACCAACTACAATATATCTCCGCCGTGAGAGTGGCATCCCTCAGCAGGGGTGTGCGTGCAGGTCTAACCGGGTGCTTGGAAATAAATGGTCAAGAATACCGGCAAAGTTGTCAGGGCAGTACTGAGCTCTATTCACGGTCAGGAAATTCAACAGTAGCAAGGCTAATTCATCCTTTGGTAGTCCAAGACCTGTGAAGCAAGTCTATCCAAGGATATCCCCGGCATTTTATTTTATGACAGCAGAAAGAATGCGCTCTTGTATCAAGTTCGTGTAGCAAAGCCTCGGATTTCAAGGACATTTTGGAGAGGAAGGGAAATCTCGTCTGAAATAAAATTTCATCAGTTAACCTTAGATGAGATCTTGAGATGAGTTTGCAATAAAAAGATAACTGGATAAAAGTGTAAAGGAGTACGTACTGTTAACACCCAGAAGTGGTCTCACTGCTCTACCGGAAGCTACGTATAAGGAATGTATAGCTAATTGCCTAGGAAAAGGAGATGTCGGTCTCCTGAGACAGAACACCATCGCCATAAGGATTTTGGTGAAGACTGCTGGGGCTGTTGAGAAGCCACTACAGTATCAGCATCTTGAGCTTATAAGCAAACTGTGAACTTAAGTGAAACTTTGCAAAGGCTGTTAAAAATTTTTTAAAAGCTTGCAATGTGGTGGATTATTTTACACAAATAACACATACCCTATCTTATGCTGACATGAGGTCAGACCTACGGGTGACCTGTCAAATGTGTTTAGGGTGCAAGTAAGCTCAGCTAACAAGGCTGGTATTCAAAGTGCAGTAAGAGTTGAGGTGAACAGAAGATCAGAAGAAACTACAACAAATGACATGTAGCTGTTAAGGAGTAAAGTGACAAGTATGCAGTGGGGATGATGCAGTGGCTTCATGTTTTGTGGAACTTGTCACGTTCTTGATTTAATGCAACTCCTTTTACAGGAGGAAAACAGCTAAAAAAAAGGAATACTGGCAAACATGAGCTGCAGTTGGGTCTACCACCAGACATAACTACAGTACACTAAATGGAGATGAGCCTATTTCTTCTATCCTTAGAGAAAAATACATTACAGAAAATGAGCTTTTACACTAAAACTACAGAGTTCTGCCTGTCATTCCAGGTAGTTCAGCAAAAGAAACTGTTTAAGAAGCCCCATGAGAACACTCACACTAGTGTTACACTTTGGCAAGGAAAAAAAGATGAGAAGAAAAATGTAATTGATGAAAATGCCTTCTGAAACCTCATGCTTATGGCCTGAAAGACCCTCCTGGGTCTGCATACTCTGCACATGGCAGGAGAGACAGTGAAGGGTCTGAGTTCCACATACAGCATCATGCCACCTTGTTTCCTGCAGATCTCCCAGCGATGACAAATGAGAATTCGGAGTTTATATCTGATAGCCTATTCCTGTTTACAAGCCAGAAACTTCACAAGATTATGTCTAGTAATGGTAGAAATGGGTCATAAATGACATGTATTAGCAACAAAGGCACACATAGAAAATAGATGGAAAAAAGCCAAAAAATGCAAATTCTGACGATGCAAAGAATTGTTCAATTTGTGGCATATGGGGAAAAAAGACTGGAAGAGGTGAACTTATTTTTGCAATAAAGTGACTCCAAGGCGAAAAAAAGATGAAAGAAAGGTCTCTCCGACTAACTCAGCGTGGCTATTTTCAGCAGGCAAAGCTAGACAAAGGATGAACCAAGATGCCATGGGGAAAACACCTTGGCAGTTGAAGGAGATGCAAGAGATGGTGGTAGGGAAACAGGGTCTCCTCGTCTTGAGAAACGGCACAGGGAAGGGGAGCATCTGGTCTTGCTAAAAAAGGATTACAACCGTGAGGAAACCATGGAGAGGGATGCAGAAGAGTACTGAACTCCTGAAGGAAAATTGTAGAGAAAATGTGAGTGGCAGCAGGGTCAAAGGCTGCAGAAACAGTCTTGAGTGGTTGGGCCCGGGTGTGGGAAGCACAGACCACCCTTCATTTCTTAGCAGAAAGTACACAAAGGGCTGAAAACAGAAACTGCACAGTTACTGCTTGGGCAAAAAGTCTCCAAACTTTGGAGTGCTTGTTCTAGATGCACACCCACCAGCACACGCACTCCTGGGAACACACACACAGGCAGACACCAGGCAAAGCATTTCTACACCACATCCCATGGAGTGAGAAATTTGACTGTTGGATTTTTTCAACTTGTTTTAGTCGATTCCTTTTTAAAATGATTGTTTAGCTTGAATAACTTTTAAAATCAGTTCTTTCTTTTTAGCTATTTTAACCCTGGGAGATTTTTTTTTCCCATAGTTGCGATAGTGGTGGTTCTGCTCTGCTCTCAAACCATCTCTTCTCAGAAAAAGCTTGAAGTTAACAGTATCAGCAAAAAGCTAAAACTGTGCTCTGCACAGTAACAACCAGTTCCTCAAATGTACATTATACATATGTAGCTTGGTATCTGGCCTCTAAGACATTGTGCCATGGCTTGTTCTTGGATAGTGTCCCACTGCTTGGTGTGGTATGTATGAATTTCAGCAAAGATATAAAAAAACCCAAACTGTATTTTAGTCTACTGGACTGTATGATTACATTTTCCATCTGTTGCCCTACTAACCTATAAAAAGACTGGCGTTATCTTGGATTACTTGCATCCTTTGTTTGCTACGTTTTCCATTCAAATATAGTATTGCTTTCTTAACCCCTTCCCTTCCTCAACTACTGGACAGAGCTTCCTGGGCAAGGGTTTCCCAGGAGACCAAATCCTAATGAAGAACTTGGTCCAATGTCCCTCTAAAGTCAGTGGAAGACATCTCTGTTACCTTTCAAAAAACTTTGGATAGTGACTCAAGGACACCTCCTCAATTTGTCTCACTTCCAGGAACATTTCTCTACTGACCCCTCTTTTCTAGTCAGGGAATACCTGTTGGGAAACTTAACTTAAAAAAGGAAGTTTAGGAGAAACAAATACCTGGTGATAATTTACAGATGCATTTCAGTTATTTTTGTGGGTTTTTTTTGTTTTTGTTTTGGTTCATTGGGGTTTTTTTTAAGGTCTGATTTGGGAGCATTTCTTAATTTACATGGAAAACTGAATAGTTGTAATGATATATTTACCCTATTCTAATTTCAAGGTATTTCAAGCAATGGAGTCTCCTCAAAAGCAACTTGCTAATCTGTACATGCAGAAGCAAGTCCACATTCAGTTTCCCTCTACTTCACTGTTCAGGGAAAGCTATTTCCAGAATATTCTAACAATAAAGACTTAGTCCTCTGCTGTTTGACAGCACATCAACAGTTTTTTTCTCGTCTTCATCTGCTTCTTTCTCTCCCCTTGCTTTCATCCCCACAAAGTCATAAGCAGCCTCTAAAATCCAACCATATAATTGCTTCCCCCGTGCATATTCACTGCAAGTCCAGTGAATCCTTCTATTATTATCCCCCTAGATCAAACATAACTGTACTACTACCATATTACTTGATCACAGATAGTCCCAGACTTCAGTTTGTCTACTACACAGAGCAATGTGTGGGTCTAGCAGCACCAGCCGTGTTCAATGTTCATCCAAGACCTACTCCGTGCTCCCAGCGGCCGGTCTGTCAGAAGGGCTTTCCATGCTGTCAGTACATGCCATGGGCAACACTGGCCACAGCTAACCTCAAATCTGGCATTCAGAGAAACTGTTCCTCTCCAGAAAGAGACCTGTGATGCTTTTCCAGCTGTTCAGATATACCCAAATTACTTGCCTAATGAAGATTGAAGCATTTTACAGTGACCTTTCCACATGTACAGCTATCTGTTACAGGCTAATACTTTTACTCCCAGTGATGTTAACAGCAACGCTGCAGAAAAGAGATCGTACTAAACCAGTGTAAGGGCAAAATCTGGTTTTATAATTGCTCTTTTTCTCATCTTCTATGCAGAGTGTGATAACTGTAAAGACTTAGTACTCAGCAACTATAGGCTGAAAAGCAGACTTCCTTTTGCCAGTCATCCCTCCTCTGGTATAGTCTCTATCTTGTATAAATCCCTACTTATTTCTTGTTTGAGATTCCTTCCCCCAATCTGTGATTTTGAATAAATTCAGTTTAATTTTCAGTGACACTTGCTTGTCTAAAATGTAGCTGAGAGCATAAAAGCTTCACATAGCTCATATATTCTCATTCCCATAATATGGGAATTTTATGTAGCCCCCTTCTACTTTTTTTTTTTAAATTCATTATTAAAAGAAAATGGGCTTTGTTGCCCCAGTAGATGCCACAGTGTGTATCTAGCAAACATCAGCAAAGCGTCCACCTGCGCACGATCTATAGCTTTTAATTTCCTTTGTTGATTCCAGAGCTTGCTTTTCTGCTTTCTCAGTGTCACTACTACAAACAATTACATCAGTGTTTTAGAAACAGCAGCCCATATCGCTGCTCCTCCCCACGCACCACCGAGCCTCAAAACCACAATACCACGAGGAAGATCTGTCAGTTTGTTAGAGACACACAACATGAAATAACGCTGTAAATTGAACAGCTTCTCGGTAAGCTCACAATCACAATTATCTGTCAGCACAACACACACAATTTACTTAGTGCTGAACAAACAAAGCAAGACACTTAAGCAAAGATGAAGCGGCCAGGCAATGATCTGTTACCTTTTCCTCTGTGTAAAGGTATACAGAACTAGAGACATACACAGCATGTACCTATTTGTTATATCAACACGCTACACTTGTCAAGTCAATGCCACACTGCTGCAGCCTTCTACAGCTCATGAATAGCTCAAGTGATGCTTGGATCAGTTTGCAGCTTTATGGACAGTTTCTAAAATGGAGTGAAAGCATATGAACTTAGCTGGTGTAAATCAGCATGACTCCCATCAAATTTCAGGATGTTCTGCCAGCTGCTACCAGCCTAAGTTCTCTCTCCTGCTTAACAGGGGACTTTGCAAAAAGAGGTGTTGGGTTTTCTGCCATGCTAAGGGCAATTGCAAAGTTACATCCTTGTCTACAAGCAGAGCACCATCATGTAGATTACCGCCCTTTTATGCAGGTGCAGTGGATACTATGAAAACCAAAGATGATGCTAGCTTGTATAACTGATGTATGTATCTTAAAAGTCAGCTTCCTTACCTTGTTACTATTCCAGTTTACTTTATTATTGCTCATTTACTTTTTTGCATTTCACTTAGGTTAGCCATAGCCAATCTAAACAAAACTTTCATTTTATTCGTGTGCACAAAGTTCTTCAGGATGTCATCTATAAAAAAATCCTGGTGTGTCCAGACTGGGGACAGTACAGAAGATGTATTCATTTGAAAAGAAAGTATTTCTATTAAAATGAAAGAGGCAAATATATTAAAAAACTGTTGAGCTTCCCTTGAGAACGTGTTCCAAGCCTAAATAAACCAGTGTTTGTTTCGGAAGATATCCTAAAAATTTCACTAAGGGTGCTACTTCCTAAATGTTCTGCAAAATGTAAGGGTCTGTGTGCTGTCAAAGGTGGTCTAGGAGTAGCTTTAAGTGTGCACGTGACACTTGGTAACTGCTAACACTAAAATTGTTGGCTGCTTGTTGACTGTGAGAATTAAAACCATGCCTACAAAACCATCTGCTCCCCAACACATGAACAGGTGTGCAACTACACTTACTAAACTAAAGGACAATTTTCTCCACTGACCTCAGGGTGTATTAAAAATGAGTCACACTCAACAAAAGGATATTAGGTCCACTTCAGTCTGTAACTGGGATTTACATTGTGAGATGGCAGTTCAGCGTTGTTTAAAAAATACTTCAGCTGCCGTGTTACTTGTAAAAAAACTCCAAAACAGAAAAGAGAATTCAGGTGCTGAAAGATACATGCCATGGAGGCATGCAAACCTCTGCCTGCAGGTGGCCTGCTAGTTTTTATAGGAATGATGCCATGAACAAATAGAGCAGCAATATTTATATAATATTGCTTATATTTATAGTAAAATCCTCTTAGTTTGACTGGATTCAGGACGTTATCATATATAACTACACAAACACTCATTTCTTATGAGTTCCATAAAGCATTAAAAACATCTCTCATTTTCATGCAGAAACATTATTTCTGCAAGGTGCTCAATTGAGAGTTAAAAAGAGCAAGCCTATTCACAGAAAGGGATGTCATAAAAAATGCCAAAACCCATTTCATATGACACTGCTAATGGCATTTTGAATATTCCAGGCCCTTTGCAGGAGAGGAATAAAAGTCATCTCTCTGATGCTGAAGCCACCATTATCAATACTAAGGCTGTCGAAGGCTGTTCTGGCACCGGTACCTGACGTTAAACAGTAAACAGCCACCAGATACTAACAACTTGCACACTGTGCAGGATATTAACTGGTAACCTCCATGGGTAAAGTGCATATTATTCTCTCTTGGACTTCTTGCTCTTTCTCGTCTGTAGGTATCTGAAAGTTAGGCATCTAGGCTCCCTCCAGGGCCAGAGTGAAAACCAAATCCCCCAAGAGACACTCATCCCTATCTTCAGTGCTAACTGCAAAAGCAGCATGAATCACTCCAGCTAGAGGCCCAACTTTTAGATGGATGAAGTGCAGTGAGACAAACCTTACCCTAAGTGTTTAACCTGACTCCAAGGTACCCCAAAACCACACCAGATCCTTTTTGTGAAAGGTGAGCCAAGTTACAGAGTCCAGCTCACGCTCAGGTTTTTGTTCTCATGCTTGCACGTACCTGGTTAGGTGCTTCTGGTGGCATGGGGGATGGCGATTTGGACTGGAAAGCATCCTGGGACATGAATCCAGAATCATGGGAGGACACACTGGACAGCCTCATGGGTGCCTGCTGAGGCAGATTGGAGCTGCGATAGCGATAGTGTGAACTAGGTGAGTG
>NW_010536977.1:66524-112206 GCF_000687285.1 Phaethon lepturus | reverse complement strand
GTGGGGGGGGGGGGGAGCCACTGGACCGGGAATCACTACTGTTAACGCTGTTCAGACTGCTGTGAGAGACAAAAGGAACAAAGAAAGGAAAGGGGAGAGGAAAAGACACAAGGGCGGGGTGGGGAGAGACCCATATACAGTACAATTAACATTCCACATGTCTCTAGCAACAGGCAGCATAAACCGGAAAAGAAAAAATGTTGACAAATTAAAATTAAATATATATATATATGAACATATATATCAGTAAAGAACTGTAAGCAGCTGCAGTATCCCTTGCAACCAGAGAGAAAATGGCATTTTACCTTGAATGTACTCAAATGATCAAATTCTGTAAACACTCAGAATGCAAAGTCAGGTTAGGGACAAAGGGATTGCTACAGGGCCCTCTCTAGCGTTTGCACAGCACTTGTACAAAAAATGTCTGCTGACAGCTCGCTCATGTTCCCGACTTACACCCTGTTCCTCTTGCACCAAATTTTCAACAGGATCTCTAGCAGGGAGTCCAAAGGCATCACAGTTCATCTAAAAGTCTGCCTCTAGGCATGCCATTGCAGTCAGCCAGCAGGCCAATGTGTGAAACTTTTGTAAGCATCACCAAAACCCGATGCTTCAGAGTACCTGAGACAAGTTTCACTCACGTCAAGGCCTCCTACCAGAAAAAAAAGCATGTGACGGCATATTGACTGAAATCAAGCCTCTGGGTATGCAGCTTTAGTTAGTAAGAAAGATGATCAGAGAATTAAATATCCCAAATTAATATAATGAAAAAAATAATTTGATTTTCAAATTAAGAGATTGATTTTTAATCTCTCCAGTATCCATGAATGACAGCAACGACACGCCAGCTGCAATGTGGGAGCCTTTGAAGTTTCCTGCTGGGGTGGCTGAGCAGGACTAGCAGGATGCATCAATCTGAAGGCAGCTTCCCACCTTCGTTGGCAGGAGCCCACTGACTAGCTGAAAGGATGGCTCTAAAGGATACCTGGGTGAGGACTGCACCTCCTGCTCACAAATTCCATGTAACACACAAGATGTGCAAGCCGTCTTGGAGCAGTGGAAGAGGAGCCCTGCCCTATTTTACCCATACACAACAGTCTGTTGCCATACAGGTTTTACCATGCAAAAAGATGATTAGGAACAGATGATGGATTTTGGGGTTTTTTTTTTGCCATTTTCTCATACAGCTTCAGGATATTGCATCTTTAAGCCTGTGCTCATTGCTCTAAATATGCATGTTTCACATATATATATAAAAGTACTGAAGTTTTTTTTATATATATCTGCATGCAGAGACAAGTAGATACATAGAAGAAGTCATGTTCACTTGCTCTGACATGCGATAGGTAACTTTGCTCATACACAGGGAACCTGTAGTACATTATTCATAAAGCAAACTAAAAGATGATCATTCGAGAGCAGCTGCAAAGGTGTTGAGCAGAATACACAGTAGGATATCTTCCTTTTCAGTAAAAGGAAGGAGTAAATGTGGACACCAGGGTATGCGGGTAACATGCTAATAAACTGTTTTATGAGAGAAAACAGTTTTTATGAAGAAAGCATAGACAGAATCCAGTGTCTCAACATATTTCAGGACAGCATTAGACAGCATTAAACAGTCAAAAAAACTTGTATCAAAAAAGCATTTCCATCTACCAGACTGATAGGGCAATTGCCAAGGATGTTTTTCCTTTTCAAACAGTTTAACTTACTGATTAGTAACAGCTACTTAGAATAATCTAAAAAGTCATCACATGAAAAACAGAAAAGGAAATTATGAATGAACAATCTCAGAGCTTAGATCAGTACAGTCTGCTCTTTGATCTGAAATGGATTCAAGAGAACTGAATCAAAAGCATCTTCAAGCTGTCTTGAGTTCAAAAGTTGTTCAGTCATGCCCATCCTTTTTAATATTCCCAGTCACACACTTAAACGGATAAAGACCATGAGGGATTGATTTCATTAAGAGTTGTTATTTGAGATTTAAGTATGCATACAAATCCATACCACAGTCTGAACTTGCCTCCCTTTGCCCCCAAACAGGTTAAAATTAAACATTACCAGTTTACTTACCTGCAAACACTAGATTTTCTGGACATAGTAGTACTGGGAGAGGATGGAGGAGTCTGGTAAGACCAGCTGTAATCAGAACCTTTCAAATCTAAAATTACCTGATGAAAGATAATCAATAGCATCAAGGACATGGAATTTTTCTCCCCCCCATTAACAAAAAGCATCTGCTTGTCACACAACATTCGTCACCACTACAAACTTTCAGGGCCAACTGACCCAGTGTCAGTTATCTTCCAGAATTACAGTGTATATTACACAGGAGTCAGCTTCATCCTTGACTTTCCAGGAACTACCATACTTCAACACTAGGGCTGCTATCACAGAAGGAAAGTTCAGATGTGAATGGAAAAATCTTGAACAAGTGAACTGGAGATTTATTTTATGCATGCTGTAACCTGCTTTGTTGTTTGGTTTTTTCCCCTTAAAAAGCTATTACATCCTTAGAGTTTAAAAACTGTTTCATTTAAAAAAAAATCAATCGAAGATCCAATATTCAACCCCAGCAGAGCTTTGCTGCTTTACACTTCTAGGTCAATGATAAGATGATTAAGGTATGACAAGAAAACTGAGTTCATGCTGCAGGGTCACAGAAAAAAGTCCTATTTGGAGCCATTTAATGATACACATTTTCCTATGCATTTTAAGGACAGCATGGAAAAATGCTCAAATGTTAGACTCCATCAAGCTATCTAATCCCAGCAATCTAGCAACCACATAAAGACAGGGATGCTCGAATGTAGGGTGAGATGATGACACTCATTCCTCATGTACTCTCTGCAGAAATCGGGCATCTTCATAGACTTCAAAGTGTTAGCATCACCACTTCACATTGGTCTCACCAAATACTTCAGGAGCACTCAGTTGGTACTTCAAGATCAATTTTTTTAAATTGCTTATGTTAAAAATTACCTTGCTGCAGTGAAGCATCTACAAAACATAACACTAAGCCACTAAATGCTAGTAGTCAATATTACTCGTAATACAACAGGAAAACCAGTACACGCTACAAATAAAAACGTTTTCTAGGTAACAAGAGCTAACCTGTTCACTTGAAGATGGCAGTTTGTGTGGATCCATGGTGAGACTTTTCAGGTCATCTGATATGGTTTGTAAATGGGTTATTTCTCCTAGCATTGATATTTCTTCTTCCTGAAAAGACAAAAGAGCACGGCTAGTCACAGCCCTGGTTTTAAAAATCAGACCCATAACACAATACACGACGTTTTTGCTGATGACTCTGGGAAAGCCCAGTGGAGCTGCTTTTTCCTTGCCCATTAAGCAATCACTTCTTATGAAAGAGGGTTGAAAATATTAATTTTGAGTTTTATAACTACTTTAAGATTTCTGTAAGTTCTGAGGCCCAGAAATTTTTTGTCTCATCAATGAGATAAGTAAGTCTCTTCTTTCTGTGCCATCTTCAGAAAGAGAGTGTCATTTTTACTGCATTTGGAAAAGATTTAACTCTTCTTTGTGTACTCAACTAATGTGCCCTAAGGATTTTAAATGTCAATGCAAACAGGGGTTAAACTCATACTTTTTGCCAGTTTTTGGAAACATTGAGATAAAGGCACTATAAGGTACAGAGCATTAATACATTTATGATTCATGCTGGCTCAAGCTACATCAACTGCTAACTCAGATGATTCCTGCAGTGTAAGTTACCATAGTAATCCCTTAGCTACCATGGTAATTTTATCCAGGTCCTGAGTCTAGAATACACGTCCTCCTGCTCAGTCATCACCTCACCACTTCTCTAAATGTGTTTTTTTGTTGAGACTGATGCCCTTTGTAAACAAGCATTGGGAACATTTTCCCAGTACACTGGAGACCCTTCAGAAATGCATCATGCTTGCACAAAGCCACAAACGATTAATCGCCGGGCTTCAGACAACCTGAGATGATGAAAATATACTCAAACTTTTTCAATGAACTGAAGAAGCTGTCATGTAGGAGGAAAAGAGCTGCCAGAAAACTGCATAGAAGCAGCCTGCAATCTGTCAGATAATGTCATTATATACACAGGGGAGGTCCTGAAACTTTTATCAGTCCTAGCACTGGAGTAGGAGTAAGGAAGATTTATACTAAAATGTGATGTTAAGAAAAAAAGCAGTGGAAAAAAATGCATTAGCAACGTCTTAGGTCAGTATGCATAGGGAACTCAAGGCCACTTCAGTCTTTGTGCCCATTGTTTTCCCATTAGTCATCTTGAAAGCATTTGGTGTCTTTGGTCGCTGAATTACTCCAAATGCCTACAAGAAAGGTCGCAACTCTTGCCACTTCCTAGGCAGAGATGCAGGTTGAATTTTGGGTCTAGAAATTAATTCCTAAAACATAATGAGCTATCTTTTTAGAGGATTTTGGCCACTTATCTAATTTGTGAATTGTACTGACTTAAAACAGAGAGCTCTTACTATCACAGGCCGCAGCATCGAGATGAAAGTACAGAATCGACCGCGCTCCTCAATCAGAGCTTTTCTGACAGCTTGCTTCTCGGTTTCTTCAAGCAGCAGGTACTTATCATTGACATCTTGTAAAGCACTATCCAACTGGGGCTGAATGTCACCCCGTCCTGTATGCAGGAAACAATCAAGAGTACGTTTTGTCAAAACTGTGGATCTGCATAGAGAAAGACCTTATTTTCAGCCAGCACTGCTGCTGGATGGCGCGTTTGCAATTCAAGTTTCAGCCAGCATTTTCCTTTAATTCAAATTAAATCAAGCATTTCATAGCATTTTTTTTTTCCCTTTAGTGTAGAATAGAAATCCAGCTCAATTCAAAAGATTTCAAGCCAAAGACAGCGTTTCACATAAGGACTTCCTCAAAGTGTCAGCTGTAGAAACGCTTCACATCATCCTTGCTGAAAATCAACATCTTGTAACTGGGAGAGCATTAATCACTAACCCCAGGTATACTCCTCTTCCTTCCTAATCTTGTGTGTAGCAAGGTCCTAATGACAACTTTGTAGAGTCACTAAACAAGTGAATGAATCTCCTATGTTAGATGGTATTAAGGACATGTTACTGATCATTGGACTACTGGATTCAAGTACTCTACACTAGCAACTTCTAGAACAGTTTTCTTCGTTCCAAAGTGCAAAACAAAAAAAAACCCTATCAACAGCTCAAATAGATATTCATGTCCAGTATTTGTCTGTGGAAATAAAAAAATACAATGTTTTGCAATCAAAAAAGCTTCACTGTGTTAGCTATAATACGAAAACTTTCCGTGACAGTTAAGTATCTTATTCTGCAGCAACTGCTCACTCTGCATCATACTAATAATGAGCCAAGAATGTTGCAGTTGCAAGATGTTTTCATGCAGCTTACACCCCTAAATATTTTAAAGAACTTCAGTTGTGTAAATTTATCTTAAATCTCCCAGAAACACCACCACATGCAAATTAAGTATCCAGGTACATATCCATGCCACTGTTGCTAAATACAAGGAAGACAACATTGAAAAATAGTGGGCGAGTTACAAGCAGCTACCCAAAATCAGTTTTTGTGAACAACAACCTTCGTGCATGGTGGATTTAAAGCTACCTAAGAAAAAGGAAGAAGAGGCTAAAGAAGAAGAAAAATGTCTCTTGATGTGTGTAGTACACAAAGCACATGACTCAAGCTCAAGAGTTACATAGGAAAACCTTTGCTTTATTATCGTAGGTATTTCTTCAATACTCGAGCAAGATGAAGTCATCAGCTCCCCTGCACGGATACACAGTCAGAGCCACAGAAAAGAGAGCACGGATGGAGGCAAAGAGAATCACGCTGGCTTAGCAGTGTTACGGACTGGATATAGCCAAATCTCCTCTGTACAGAGTTAGACATAGTCCAGACAAAACTGCAGAGATACCCACAAGCAGAGCTTTACGATGCATCCTTGAAGAATCACGCGCAGTGCGACACTGGCACAGCTGCCGCCAAGGCCACCCGGTACCAAAGTGCCATCAGGAACACCTAGTGTCTGATCCTGTAGATCAGGCTGACTGGTGTAATGTGGTCATAAAGCTGTTTTGGAAGACAATAACTTTAACAATAACAGACTCTGAAGCTGCAGTCACGTGCTTCTTCTCTCAAAATTATGATCTGCCAGAAACAAGATATAGAAGAGTTTTGGATAACTCCCTGACGGGCCTGTGCCTTCTCATCGGTCATCCTTAGGAGACAAAGGGGCCCTTCTGCTTGAAGACCATTCTGTACATTCCAGGGCCTTCCCCAGATTCCTCCTTGCATCAGATGCATTTTATACTTCTCTGGAGTTGTTCTTTCAAATTCCTTATGAAACCAAGACTTCCATTATTACTCAGACTCCTTATTTTGAGAGCTGCCTGGAAATTTTAACACGTGTGTTCAAACCTAGATACTGGCTCCCTAACTGTGGATCTACCAAATGCAAAATATATTAGTTGCAAACTAAATCACACACTCATTAGTTCAGCTCTGGAGAACTGCAGTAAACATTCAGTTGCTCCACCATACAATCATACACTTAACGCAGTAAATCCTTGTTAAATTCAATGAGAAAACACACACTTAGAAAGCAACTGGACTCCACTGATAAAGACAGTTCAATTATAGTGAATTTTGGTAATTTATGTGGACCTCACAGAGCACCATGTCCTGGACCAGAGCAACAAGAGCACCCAAAACATGGGTCAAAAATAAACCTCATTTACACCTGTGTAACTCACTCAATTCAACAAAGTTATCAGGATAATGTTCAAGCTGTGTATTTTAACTCTTTGGCAAAGCGTGCGTAAAACTGCATCGCTCTTCAACACCCTCTGTACCTCTGTGAAGTTTCCATTTTATTCCTTCAAGTGAGTCAGGACGTTAACAGACATACCGTCTCCTCACCGCTACTTTCACAGACCCATTTTTATGCTACGGCTCTTGAGCACCTACGTAGTCAGTGAAAACTCACAAGCTGTCTGGGGTGTAATTCAGAGCAGGAAGCAAACTTAGGTGAATCATTTAGATGAGACTCTGAAGTCAGATGCTTACATGGCATGAATACAGCTCTCTCCTGATGTCTCCTTGCAACTCATCTTTTAGGAGCAGGAAAGTTTTATTAACGTCCTTTGAAAGCTCCATAATGCAGACATCAATCTAACAAGTCTTTTGAAATCAGGCATAACTCTTCCCACTCCATGAATCGCCAGCTGCCTCCCGTGGCACTGAGACAGCTCGGCAATTTGAGGGACAAGATCTCTGCTCAATTTAACCGGTTTTCTTTGCTAAGCAGAGCAGAGCACAGCCCCTTGACAGCACTCCTACACTCAGAGGACACCAAGGATGTGAGAGGCAGCTGCCGACCACCTCTGCTCCTCATCCACCTTGGGTCTCCGCTGGTTTGAATCCATTACTTATCTCAGAAGGGAACATCGACCACTGGAGAGTGATGCAGTTCTCTTCCCCTTTGAATTATGAGGAGAAGGTCACTTGTCTATGGCATCCCTGACAACTGATTGCACTATTTTTGCTGTGGACATGAGGCATGCTTTCATAAGGAACATCAGCAACTGATTATTCTCTCCAGCCCACATTCCCTGGCCTTTAGGTTACTCGTTCGGAAATATTTCCAAACCAACGCAACTATGATAATGACAGAAAATAGTTCCAGAACAGTCTCATCATGGAGCAACTGTAAAAGTGAACCTTGAAGGACACTCCTACCCCAGCTGCAGACAGGTTTGAATGACCCACCAAAGCCATCAGCATTAGCAACGGTCAAAAACATCAAATGTAGTCACAGGTCTCTGGTCCGCAGCCAGCCAGACATGAACGTGATGTAGGCATGGTTCTGCAGAGCATGTCCGGTAGCACTCGGAAGAATGAGTTAACAAACTGAAAGCCAAGGAGACATTCAAATCCAGCCTTTCTCAAAGTGGAGCTTCGGTGTTGCAGAGAGGAGCAGAAATGCAAGACCAGAATTTGTGGACTGACTGCTCCAACAGCATCATGCTCCAACAGCCTGGGGACTTGCGGCTTGACACAGGCAAGTAACAGCTAATGAACCGCAGAGCTGAACTGCTTCTCATCAATATTAACACGAATCCACTGCTACTCCAAGGACAGTCTTAATACGTTACCTTCAGAGCAGGTGCTTCACATCATTACCATGACGTGCAAGAGCTTTAAAGGACCAGCATGCATTAAAATCTCAGTTTTAGTGTTCTGTGGGAAGCCTGGCTGAAAGCCTCATGCAGCTTCTTAAATAACCATTATTCAAAAAGAACTTTAGTAAAGGAAACGTATTAGGGAGAAGAAAAAAGGTAAATCTAATTTTCAACCCAATTTCATGCCTGTATTTTATAAGACAACTTCAACTAGGAAAGCTGTCAGCAACAGCAAAGGAGAATGATTTTTAAATGCTCTCAGTGCAAGTCTGCTAAAGTTAATGCTGTTATTGACAAAGCAATACAGCAAATATTGTTGAAATCACTAATTTCCACATTCTCACTTAAAGAGTGCTCCCTTGCACATTTTTAGGTGTCTGCACAGAACTTGAATATTCAATACTGGACACTTTACAGACTGGCAGAATTTACACTGTGAGTACACCCCTATTTATACAAACCAAAGCAGGCTCGAAGTCATTCATTCCCAAATCACCTCCTTTACAAGAGCATACCTGCTTCAGCTGCCAGGATGAATGACCTCTCTAAGTCCTGCACAGTAAAGCCAACAAATAAACTAATACGGATCAAGGCTGAAAACAGAAGAATTCTGCCACCATTTACGGAAGGGTGGAAAACCTTATTACTGGGGTTAACTTCACACCCCTTCAGCAAACAAATCAGGGTCTTTCTGGTGGCTACTGGAGATCTGAATCAGCTGCTAATGCTCAGAAGTGCCAAGCTGTCCCTTAAAAGAATAATTCCAAGTTACCAAAGGAAACCTCCAGATTGAATTACAAACCAAAAAAAACACAAAATGTGGTTTCAAAAAAGGGGACAAGCAGCAGGCACCAGAGTGCCCAGCTGAGGCGCCTCGGTTGAGAGTCTCAATCAATCCAGGCTTCTCCAATGGGCAACACCTACATCGTTACACCTACAAGTGGAGGTATGATTATTTCTCTCATACTCTTAAACGCCGTGTTTCATTCAGAAGATCTCAACTTCAAATTTGCAATACAACTGAAACAGCACTCCAATTTAGACAGATTTGAGATGTGATCAGGCAGCAGGAGACAACTGTGATGCTGATTTCCACCCCTTCCCCAGCATGAAGTTAAATATAGTCATTTCTTATCTATCAGTTAAGAAAGGTGCATGCGATTTTCAGAAAAAAGGGGGACTTGGATCACAGGTTTACAAAGAACAACACTAAAGACTTTAAGCTCTAGACTTTAAAAGTCATATTAACAATAAGATATTCAATTATTTGAACATCACCTTGAGGACGTATCTATTCCATTTGACTTCTCTCCCAACTGTGACAAGTTTTATCAGTCCATGTTAATCCCTTTCTAAAATAAACCAGAGGTTTATCTACAATACTGATTTTCTTCTTTTACAGTGTTCCAATCAGATGCCAAAAGAAAATAAATCAAAAGATGATTTGTTCATTAAGATTAAGCAATATTATAGTTTCATTAGAAATTAAAGTCTAGGCAGTTAGTGGAGACCAGACACCATAAAGAGGCGACAGCAAGGGCTACAATAAACCAGCCACCAGGGTTACAGCATGGCACAGACTTACCCAGAGCCTCAGCTGTCAGGCAGGTGCGCATGGTGAGAAATTGCAGGACACAAAATTGACACAGAAAGGAAAATAAAAAAAGTCAAACTGGTATTCCAGCATTCCTAGAGTTTAGACATTATCATCAGCGCCAAGACAAGAGAGCGAGCAGTTTGGACTAGACTATTTTGACTTCTTCTGTTGCTGATAAAGACAAACACGTTAGCTTTGCTTCCTGATGAGCTGTTGCAAATTAAACTCCCAGTTATTTACCATACAGTTTTATTTTAAGAGACTTAAACCAGTTTAGGAACTTTGTTTAGCTTGCAAATTCCTAGGTGAGAACATGTTAACCTGTGCTTCAGAGAAAGTGCACAACAGAGACAACTATCAAACTCTGGTCAAGCTGATGAAGTGGCACAAAGCTCATCCCCTCTCAAGGAAGAGGGAACTTGGACTTGCAAAACTCTAGGCGGGTGCTGCATTAGTAACCACAGCACTTTTTGATGTTCTCTACTGCAATTACATTAATAGATTGTTAATTAAATAAAAAACTAATTGCTGATGCAATGTGGAAGAACATCAAAAAGATTAACCACGATATGTGTATTTTAATTAAAAAGCTTTATATATATATATAGTTTTGCAATAAACCTGGCTTGCTGTCAAAAAGAGGGGAACTATCAAGAGGCATTCAAAACTCAAGAAATTAAAATAAATCAAAGAAATATCTCTGGTCACTGATTTTGCAACACGTCTTCACTGAATTTTTATAAAGTAGGGCTTACATTATAAACTTGCGGGGGGGACAAAAAAACACAAAAAAAAAGCCCCACAGGCACCATGGCCTCATCCATGCAGGATTTTTGCCCTGCAACAGATAAGGATAATTTGCTCATTAGCTTCTCTCCTTCTGAGCTGCATCATACTGACTCCACAGTGAGTCTTGGCTCTCACTTCAGCCATCATGCCACACGTGATCAATTCAGAGGAACTAGGCTATCTCCCGGCAGAGAAGGGGGCTGGCTGGGGGTCCTCCCTCCCCAGCCTGCCACTCCAGACAGGGCAAGGGCCAAGTATAGAAAGAATGCAGAGTACTTGAAAGAGAAGGTCAGCATTTGCTTTAAGAACGAGATGCTCTTCAGTTATAATTACATTGAAGAGCTTTATGTTTTTCAGTTAAGAGTCACAGGGTTTGCGCAATTGTACTTGAGAGGAGTATAACAATATTACAGTTTCAAAGAACAGAGCATAATGCAAAAACAGCTGCAAAGGCTCTAAAGCACAAACAGGTCATCTTTGCTAACCGTGAGGGAAAGAAAAAGCACGTTTGGCAGTATTGCAGTAAATTAATAATCATGTTCCGCTCTTTCAACTTCACTAAAAGTAAGAATACTTTCCAAAACTGCTGCATACTCAAAAGTAGAGGTTGTGAGGTTGGATACCTGACAAGATGAAATGTTGTGCTGAATGTTAAGGGCACTCTGCAGAAACTTTTACGGATACCTTAGAGATAAAACTCAGTTTTCACATTAACATGTGTTATATTATTGGGAACATTACATATAACTCCTTTTCACAAATCCACTTGGATTTAAACATTCTCCTCAAAGCTCACACACAGTGTCAAGCGAAGAACCTGAAAATGAAACCTTTCAGTCAAGTTATAGGCAGAAGGGAAACCTGTCTAGTTAATCATTAATAGCCAAGCTGAAATACAGAAAACAAAGCCAACATGCACTCCAGATTTTACATATGCATTCAGTTATATTTTAAGTTAGTCACTTGCCACTTTTTTTTAAGCTAAGAATCATGCATTTTGTTAACCTTCCAAAATGGTTACATGCAGAGCCACAGCTGCTCGCTCTCCTCTGAATTCAATATAGCATCAACAGCTTCTAGCAGCTATGGATCCACTTATGAGGCCTTGACTCAGCAGAAACCTAAACATGGAATTTATTTTAAACATATGCATAATTATTCTGCTGACTCAGATTAGCTGGGTTGACTTCTGATGTCCAGTGTTTGTCTGAAAACAAAGAGCAATTTAGAAGATGTATGTAGTTCCATGCACTATGCAGCTTCATCTGTTCAGACAAGAGCTCAGTTTCAATGGGGTGGGCAACATGTCCTACAGGCCTGCTCCCCTTGGGAACAAGGGTGAAAGGAAAAGGATTCACTTTGAAGATCATCATGACACCACCAGGGACTGCAGGGATCTGGGAGGTGCACCAGGATCCTATTTAGACTACATGTATTTAGACTTCATAGGGATTTTAGGGAGTTTTTTATAGTCAAAGACAACAAAAAGAACGAAAATTATCCCTGTAAGGTCTTTTGAAATGCAAGACCTTCACTTACACACAGACTTGTCATTTTACCAGATACACCCCAGCAAACTTCCAGAAAGGGCCCCTAACACCTTTTTGTTTTGTTTGGAAAGCTTGGTGTTTTCCCCGTCACTTCAAGCTTTGGAAACACCTTTATTGAAATTAACACACCTACTCTGCAAACATTAATTTCTAATAAATGATCTTAAATGCCTGGCCTGAACTTTCAACTTGACCGCAAAGAACCAGAACAAAAGGACCATGCACTAGCCAGAGAACAGGCAAACCCCAGCGCATTCAGCCCCTCAGCCCTACAGTGGGGTGCCCAACCTGCAGTGCTCCTGCCAGGACAAGCCATGCAGCCCTTTCTCCCAAACATCCTTGGGATGCAGGCAAGGAGCAAGGAGCTCCTACGCATGCTGCAGCCGTTGGCTATGAGATGGAGCCTCTGCAGCCTGATGCAGCAAGGAGAGAAGACGCCAGTGCCATGATGCAAATGAGGAAAGTAGAGGGTTGTATTTGAGTTCCTAGATCTGAAGCTGCCCAAAGCAGAAGAAAACCATTTTCTCATCCAGTCACAGCAGAAGAAGCTCGAAGGAGGTTCTTCGTAGCATGCACAGTATTCAAGTAAATCCAGAATTCAACAAACATCTCACTTGCCCACAGATGATCCTAAGGTTAATGCAAAAATGTTCTTACAAGCACTAGAAAGGGAATGAATTGGTTGTTTTGGAGTCCCCATAGGTGAGTCAGTAACTTTACAGAAAAATCAAAGGGACAGGTCCCGCTGGAGGAAGAACAGAACACAAAAAGTACGTCCAAGCAACAGGGAGAGAGGAGAGCTGGACACAGTAAGATATTCATGCACTCAGCCACATGCCAGCCAGGACAGTTTCACCCAAGAGTTCCCTGCCCATAGTTCCAACCTCTTTTGTGACCTAAAGCAGAATCAATTCTGCAGCTTGATCATTTTATAAATGAACCCCTTCTTGATTTTTTTTATCCCTTAGTGACAGCAAGAGCAACATACTTCACCACGTAGCACATAAAACAGGTCTGTCAAAGTGGGTACATACAAAAAAGTTTGCATAACAACATTTGACATTGCACTCAGACCAATGCTTTATTCCTTCAAGGTAGGGATCAAAAAGGCAAAGAGTGGAAAAAGCAGCGGCTACTTTTTTTTCTTCTGTATTTAAGTGTTGTAGATAGCTTGCAAGAGGATACCACTGCCCACCCAGTCCCGCTGGGAACCCACAGGGCCAGCAGCTTTGGGGATTCATTCTCACATCTGTATGAGCCTCAGCACCTCACTGTGTCTCTCCTCCCCAGGGGCCACGAGACCAACTCTCAGCTCCTCAAAAATACCGCAGCTCCTCCTTTCCCTGTACTGGCTACTTGTGAGCCTTCATTGCTTCCACCTTCCTCATATGCGTCCCTCTGCAACAAGCTTTAACCCCACCTCACTCTCCCTGGGTTTGTGCTTGCTCTGGACCCAAACACCATGTGTGTGACAGCAGTTCTGAGTTCTGTTCTGATACAGCACAGAAATACAGCAGGTTCACTGACAACTCCAAAAGCATGTCATAACAGCGAAATTAATCAAGGGAATGACATAAAAAAAAAAGTCTTCAATCATAGCATGGCTGCTATAAAAATGATAGCAAAATGAGGGCCTGTTCCACTCCCTGCTCCAAGATGTTTAATCCTGAAGGAGGACAAGACACCAGTGTGCTGACCCTCATCACTAGACATGGCACACATTTGGGGAGGGAGATAGGAACCCAGAAAATCCAAGGAGAAAGTCCACTTGCTGTAATCACTGCTGACGGACACCTAATGGTGGCATCTGCAGTATGAGAACAGTGGGGTTTTTTACAAAAGGCTTTAAGTGCTTTTCTATCCTCTTCCCACCTTACAGAAAATGCTGTCTCCTCCTCCAAGACTGCAGATTGATTTATTCAATACTCAGAAGCAGGATAAAAGAAGATGGAGACAGAGAGCTGTCAATTCATAGAAACAGCTTCAAAAAAAGGTTCCTTCTTACCAGATCATGGACATGCTTTTCTCAGCTCTCACCTACCATGCATTGAGGGGTTGTTTGTATCACAGGGGGACAAGAAGTGATGAGACCAGAAAAGGGGAGAAGAAAGGAAAAGAAACAGAAGGAATATCACAGACTCTCTAAAGCTGTTGGTCTGAAGTCAGATAACTCACACACAAAATGAGAAACATGTTTACGCATCACACAAAAATAAAAACTTCTTACAAAAAATCATGTCCTCCTAAAGATGACTATTCTGATTTAAAACACTAAACTTTTCCACAGACAGACAGACACACAGAGCCTACTGAGCTAAGCTCCCTCCTGCTGGCTTCCATCTCTCCCTCCCTCATCCCTCATCTAAAGTCAGCTAAAATTCAAGAGCAATTTTCCAGTGATGTGGCTTTCTACCAGCATAATTATTGACTCACCTATTAGGAAGGACAGTTAAGAGACAGCTCACTTGTTCTGGATAACACCTACACAACTTAAAAAGTTCAAGAAACTCCCCGCCCCAACATTTATTTTGCTTGTCCCTGGGCTCACAGTTTTTAGGCAGGAGGAGAAGCACAAGTTGCAACCTGCAGGCTGGGAGCTGCTCAAAGAACACTTCCTACCCGGCTGGGAAGAGCCCAGTGCTGGGAAAGGGAACCAGAGAGTCTGCTTCTGTACAAGCTCTGTATCATTCTTCCAAAGCTTGGTGGGGTTTGCACTTGGCCACGTAAAACCCTTAGCAATGGCAATGCCGCAGCTATCAGTGATGCACTTTTTCATTAAAACGATGATGAAACTCCTGTGACAAGACGGTGGTGAGAGAGCATCAGGAGCACAAGATTCAGCTGCTAAAAAAGACAGATTGCCTCTGTAGAGAACAACCTTTCTTTTCTTACTCATCTTTAGTTTTCTATGGTTGCCAAGTGCCCCCCCCCGACAACAACCCATGCCACCTTCTCACACTCGGAAGAATAATGTAAGGTTTAGGAGATTACAGGCTGTTAAAAAAAAGAAAAGAAGAAAGGTGGTAGAAAGGGAGAACAGTGAGATGTGTTAATAGTTACAGAACATTTACATAATGGCTTTTTTTAATCTTATTCCAAAAGATTCTAGAAAATTTTACAGGTATCTGCGTAAGTCATGTTACAGTGTCAATTTTCCTAACAGGAATAAGTTAGCAGCAAGCGCTCTATTTTAAAACATGATTGACTTTGTACAAACAGTTTTAAGGCTTTTGTATAAGAACGTTAGACAGCAGCTTCAGAAGATGATTTAAATGACACGTAGTAATTGCACCCTGGTGTTCAAGTACGTACCAGGAATACATTACAGGGGACCGAATTAATTACAATAGAAAGTCCTATTGCTGTTCAATCTTTGTCAATGAGCACAGCACAAAAGGTTTTTAACAGTTCACGTATGAAGCAAGTTACCTTTCTTTGCTTTCTTCTGTAGCTTCAGTGTGTCAGACGATTTCTTTTTTATCTCTTGGCGGGCTTTTTTGTATTCTAAAAAAACACACAGTCTCTTATTATCAATATACTCAATGTGAAAATTAATGTTTTTTACAGAAAAGGCTACGTTTAAAGACATTAAACTACAAATTTTAAGAGGACAGTTACTATTAATCAAAGAGACTTAGAACTTGCATTTTTTTGTAATGCCTATACGTTTGGCTTCATAGAACGTTTCAGGGTGTGAACACATTCACATACCAAAATCTTTCCCAAATAAACAAAGCCTTTACAGAAATAACAACTGAGAAGACAGTACAAAATTAGAGTGCTTTTCATTTCAGAAACTCATCCACTCTCAGGAATGGAAAACAGAGATGACAGGTTTCTTGAAACATCTGTGTTTAAAAACAAGTATCCAGAAACGGCAAGGCAGAGAATATCCTGTGATCTCTCTCCAGCATGAGAGTCAGGCAGAGGAACAGGGTGCTAAAACTTTGCCCAAGGAAGGGTCACATTGCCAGCTCTTTCTGATGAAGTGGAGCACACTGCAGTTGTCCTCATTTTTGGATGAGTTGCAAACCCCGGGAGAATTAAAATCCCAGAACAAAATATTCCACCTCTAGTCCAGGCACATTAAAGGTATCAGATATGAAAACTGATACTTTAAAAACAAAAAAGTAGATAAAAGGCATGTATGCATGTATATACATACATCCTCAATGCAAGTTTTGCAAAGCCAAAGGCATCTACCAACATGCTCTTGCTGTGCAAGGCTTCGCCGCCTCCTGCTCATTCCCCCAAGAAAGCCTCCGGAGCCATCGTCAGCACTGCAGCTCTGAGCATCCCATGTCCAACGACACAGCTCTCCTGCTCCCCAGGTGCACACTTCTGTATCGCATCAGATATCAAACAGCGATGCTGAATGTTTTACAGGGCTGTGCATTCTCTGGAGGACGCTATGTCTGAGACATAACGTGATCTTACAGTTAGCTTTTAACTACGACCCAGGGCTTTGCAGGGATAGATGCGGCATCCCCAGTTCTCAGCACTACTGGAGACCGTACAGAAAACTAGTCATTGCTTATCAGTCTAGAAAAACCACCCACTCCTTGAGGTCCTGCAAATTAAATCTTCAAAACGTATATGCAAGGGTTAAAAACTTGTTAGGCACTTTGGGAGAGGAGTGTTTAGAAGTTGCGATACATATTTAAGCACGTCATTCCGTTCCCCGGTAAAAACATGAAAAGAGGAAAAAAAGCTGATACTACAATCTTACTCCTATTAAAGAATTCTTCCTCTGTAACTACCTTTTGCATGGTCTTTATCCAGTTGATTGGCCACTTTCTTCCACTCTTCCATCTGTTCTTGAAGTGGGTTTATCAGACAGTCAATTAAAGCACTAATTTTGTTGAAAAAACACAAAGAGCAATCAAATCTCGCAGATGCCCCTATTCTTATATAGAGAGCCAAGGTCAATATTGGAGTATTTTTACTTTTTGCTGCGACAGCCACCAGTGTCACAATGTAAATATCAGAACATAAAAATGTTTACGCTGGAGAAAGCAAAAGAAAGGACTGGATTAAAAAAAAATCCACATCACAAGATAACCGGAATTACTGTGCAGAAGTTCAGGACAGTGAGGAACAGAGCATAAAGCAGAGGAGTGACCTGAAACACGGCCAGTGTAAATAGTTAGATCCTACTCATCTGGCACACAAAGAGCAGTTTAAATGGATACTCCGGACACTGGAAAGGTTCATGCAGCCATGAAGATTATAAACTTAAATAACACATGGATATGCACAAGAAGACAGAGCAGTTGTACAAGCAAACAACATCCTACCCACTGATGTGCCTCACCTCTCACCAGTGGAGCCCATGATACAGCACTGGTAATGCTCCACTAATTAATGAGATTGGGATTGAATCATTTAAACAGCTAACTCTGGGGTAACTAGAGACTAACGTGGTCTCCTCACAGCCAATTTGACAAATATCTTTATTTTAAAAGGGAAAAAAACATACGAGGTCATCAGGCAAATGGTGAAGTGTTGGGATCACCCTGCACAGCTCGACCTTAAGGAGAAGGAGCTGTGGCGTTGATCCCAACAGTGAAGCACCATTTTGGTTCACCTCAGATCAGGTATAACTTTTACGTCTCTTTAAAAAAGGCACACGTGCAAACTACTACTTACTACAGAAGTAGGTTGTTTATGTATAGCCCAGCTTACACGAGTTAATCCTCTCCCATTACCTCTACTGTCTTAACTTTAACTGCAAAAGGGGATGAGAAAATTTGCCTTCTCCATACTTGTTTGCTGAAATTTTCTCTCTTGGCCACAAGCTATTTGGGCTCTCCAGTAAGCTGTGGAAGCAGCACAACACTTGCTGCTGCTTTAAAACTTAGTGACAAAGCTTAAAGTCCTGAAAGACAGACAGGTTGGTCACATCAGCAGCCACCTGCTCAGCCTCAGCAACAGGAACCAACACCGACAGCGGGCATTTGCAGTATTTAGAGCTATTTGAGGTGACAAGCCCCATTCCCAGAACATGCAGTGGAATTCTGCGTCTTCACAACACCTAGTGTGCTGAGGGGCAGAAAACAACTGCTGTTCTCAGCGACATGGTCAGAGATCAGCCAAAAAGCTAACAGTGGTGAACAGCAGCAAATGAAAGACGAACCTTGAGCTCCAGGCCAGGTACAGAGCCACTCACCTTGAGAACTGCCGTAGTTTGGACTCTATACTTCTGTGCCTCATACACATCCTGGTGAGAGCAGACCCAATCTCTCTGGTACCACCTGAAAAACAAAACACGAGGCAGGTAAGACCCCTGGTGAGACTCCTGCCTGGGGAGTAGAAGCATGCCAACCAGAAGGCAGGTGCCAAGTCTTCCAGAGAAACTGTAAAACAGATTCATAGCAACTGTAGAATCCATGAGGCTACTAACCAGGCAGACCTCAGGGACGTCTACCACCTTGGGAAGAGATTAATTCTTGTTCATTCAGAGACCAGAACTGAACAATTAGACACGATTAGAACACAGCTCTTCCCAGCAGCTTTATGTGCATGAGGCCCAACTCCTTCGCAGAAGAGTTAAAAGAAAAGGGTTTAAGATGTCAAAAGACAAGAAGCAAAGCTGGCGAGTGCGTATCTACAGTTTATTTCCACACTTTGGAAATAAATGTAGGGGATTCGATCCAATTTTCCTATATCTACATTCTTTAGACCCAATGCCTCAAAAGGATTCTTCTCCTCCAGAACACGTGTCCGATCCCACATATTGCCTCATATGCCCCTGACACATACCGTCAGTGCGTCACAGTGCTGCCGTCTCGGGTCACGCATACCTTCTCGTTACATGGCCGGGAGGTGGCACTATTTGCTCTATACCGTCACCCACCTCGGGCTCTGACAGCTGCGTGACAGCAAGAGTAATTTTCTGCAAGTGTTCCTCCTCCGACGTTTTCCCTTTTAAAAGCACCCATCCCTCCATTTCCTGCTTTAATCGGCCTTACCGATCTTCAGCAGCCTATTAAATCTCAATATAATTTTGTTTTGGTTAGTTTTGATAATTGTCTAGACCCTATTTGCAAGCCAAATCTACTATTTTCAGGGCACGAACATCAACCTCTGTGCAAAGCTTTTCCAAACTGTAGTATTCTATGGGATGGTAAAGATACCAGCATCTATTTAGAAGTCTCATTTGATTATTAAAACGACCTTAGACTTGTAATATACAGTAAAATATCTTCCTTAGGCTTTAAAAATGGTATTGTGCAAGTAACAAAAAAAATTTCCTAGTAAAGAAACTTGAGAATTTTAATCATTTTATGTATTTTTTAAGCACAAAAACAAGTCACCATCTTCCTGCATTCTTGCAGAATAAATTCCCGTGCCCACGAAATGGCTCTGGAACAAAGACACTAAATAAGAGCAAATTGTGGCTATTTGGTATTTTCCATTGTTCAAAGATAAACAGAAAGTCCTTTGTCACTTGCCCAATTAGTCATGTTTTTATAAGGAGCTTTTGAAATAATATTATTTGGTAACACTGAAGAGCTGTAGCCTCGCTGCATACGGGTGGCTGGGAAAAGCATACGGACTCCAGTCTGGATGCGGACCCGTCACTTCCGGTGATGCTGCACTCGCACAAGCTGCAACAGACTCCGGTGACTCGAAAAGCAATATCGAAGATGGGGAAAGGCATAACGGAGAGAAAGCAACTGGAGGAAGAGGACAGTGCCCGCAACAAAAAGTGGGTCTCTGTCCCCAGACATGGGCATTTTTCTCTGGAGCCACCGCCAAATAAAAGTAACTCAGAGCCTAATGCGGTCCAACTCCAACAGCAGAGATGGAAAAATGAACCAAAAACTTCCACAGCCATCTGCAGAGCAATTCCCAATTGAGTTTAAGCAAAAGGCAGGTTTTTGAGGTTGAAAACTCACTGAAATACTGGAATATTAAGGACTGTCAATGGTTAAGTGACCTTGCTTTCCTCAGTCCATTATATGAAAAAAAGGAACAGTTGTTTCAGAACAATAAATAGGAAATAAGGCACCATGTGTTTTGGAGACTAGGAAGCAAGGGTCAGTTACTATTAATATTAAATTGCAAGGTAACAAAATTTTAACTGAAATCTCAATAGCCAAAGTATAAATATATCCCCTCAACACATAGTACAGATGGATGGACAAGGTCAGCAAAACAGCTGTACAAAGTTAGGTCTATACATTGGTAGTTGTCCTTGTCTAAAAAAACCCACTACAAAATAAATGAAGCCTGGAATAAAAAGGTTATTCTTGGGGAAAAAAAAAAAAACCCAGCTGGTTGGGGATAAGAGGGGTTACTTGTTCTTCCCATCTTTTGAAACTTCATGTTATCCCGAAGTGTTTACAAGAGCATGGAAGTATGATACGTTAATTTTATTCTGTAAATAAAGACTACTCTAACAAAGCAAAGGAAAAGGGAAAAAAAAAAACCAACAGTTTTGAGAAGTTTTTAATCCCCCTTTTGGAAACAAGGTGTTGCAGAAGATGGGTTTAGGAGCCTGCTCGGGCAGGGGAACAAGGGGTACTGCTGGCAAGTTTGGGAGGGCTGAGCCAGCACCTCAGCTCAGTCAGTGCAGACCCCGAGAGGGCTGCAGGGAGCAGGTCGGGGCCGGCGAGGCTCCATTTTAACATCCTGCGCCAAGGTGTGCAGGGAGTCAGACAGTGCTGGTGAGGGTCAGAGAGGTGATATGAACCCCCGAAGCAGCAGCTCTTGCCAACCATTCATTGAGAAAGGGGCTTCTTTGCCCTCCCCAAAGAGCATAAACCCCTCCCAAAGAGTACTTAAATTACAAACTCAACCTGCCTAAAAACAAAGCACTGGGAAACACTATCACTTCAAAAGGCTACAACAAGAAAGGATTCCTGTTCCTCTGCAAAATAACTCGCTACAATCAATAAACTGAGTTTGCACCCACTGAGAAGCTGTTGTGTGCCAGCAGCTTCTGCCCCAGCAAAGGGGAACCGGTCTCTATTCAACACACACTGCTACCATAAAGTCACTATGCATTTCCAATTCCCATTTAAAAGCTAATGCTACCGATGTCTAACGAAGCATAGGAGAGAGAACCTTTGCAGAAGACAAGGGGCTTTTTAATTCTGGCACTCACTCGGTTAGCAGAGGCAGGAAGCGTGTCCAAGCATCCCTACATACCTACCCAGGTGAGACAGCCCACGGAGGTATGGATACACCGCCTGCAGAGTTTCTGGATGCCAAAACAGCAGTGGCAGCGTTTCAGAAACGATCACCTCCTTGGATATATCGAAACAATTTGCATTTTGGGGTGCCTCAGCAATCCCTTGTTAAAAATCAGCCACCAGACTTAAGGAAGGACAGTACCAGCCCATCTCCTCCCACGCCTGAATCTCATGCTCCTACCCAATGTATTCAGTACTCCAACAGCACCAGAGTTAAACAGAGCTTTACCTCCCTGTTTTCAACTATATTATCTGTGAAGAATCAAAATGCTCTGAAGGGATTGTGGCCCAAGGATGAGCCTACACCGGAGAAGGTACCCCTTGAAGTGACTGTGGCTGTGGATGCTGCTATGCCAGAGCAGGTGTATACCTGAAGAGACTATGGCTCAGAGATAAGGCTCCACTTGGAGCAGGTACACCCCTAAGGGACTGCAGTCTGTGGCTAAGTCCAAGCCGGAGCTGGGGCAACGGGAGAAGTTCATTGCAATGTTAAACCCGATGGTCTGGTCCAAAGGGGCCACGGTTGGACACTGTAATGGAAATACCTTTAAATTGTTGTAACCCAGGATTTGAGTTGCATAGTATAGGAATTACTATAGCAGAAACCACCCGAACCACTGGAGGACAAGCCTTACAAGAAGCAGTACAAGTGCAGCAGTGACTTAACCTGACCTGGCTTTGGTGCCCAGTAACATCACACAACACACCACCTCTCGGGTCCCAAGTGACCACCATAACAGATGGACCCCGAAGTCATGGACTAAATGAACTCAACAGACATTTTGTGGACATTTTACAGACATTTCACAGGGGTGGTCCATAGACTAAGGGAATGATATCTGTGCATTATATCAAAGGATGGAAAGGGGGGTGGGGGATAATGAAGGATAGTGTGGGACCTGCACATGATGTAAATGGTATGGAGTAAGGGGTGGAGAATGTGCTGGTTTGAGCTGGGATAGAGTGAATTTTCTCCATAGTAGCTAGTATGGGGCTATGTTTTGGATTTGTGCTGAAAACAGTGTTCACAACACAGGCATGTTTTCATTATTGCTGAGCAGTGCTTACACAGAGGCAAGGCCTTTTTTGCTCCTCACACCACCTCACCAGCAGGAAGGCTGGGAGTGCACAAGAATTTGGGAGGCAACACAGCTGGGACAGCTGACCCCAACTGACCAAAGGGATATTCCATACCATACAACATCATGCTCAGCATATAAAGCTGCAAGGAAGAAGAAGGAAAGGGGGGACGTTCAGAGAGATGGCGTGTGTCTTCCCAAGTAACCGTTACACGTGATGGAGCCTTGCTTTCCTGGAGATGGCTGAACACCTGCCTGCCCATGGGAAGCAGTGAATTAATTCCTTGTTTTGCTTTGCTTGCACATGCAGCTTTTGCTTTACCTATTAAACTGTCTTTATGTCAACCCATGAGTTTTCTTACTTTTACTCTTCCGATTCTCTCACCCATCCCATGGGGTGGCAGGGAGCAAGTGGCTGCGTGGTGCTTAATTGCTGTCTGGGGTTAAACCATGACACTGAGAAGGCAAAAAAAATTAAACACAGGCCTCTCACCACCCTTTGATTTACTGAGTTGGAGCACCATGGCCATTACCAATGCATTCAGCAGTCCTTCCAGGAACATGTGCAGTGCAAACAGTTTATCTCAACTGCCAGCAGGTTTCTGCAAGGGCTGGTTCTCACCAGCAGAACTGCACCAATGCTCCCATTTCCAAAGGGCTGGTATCAGCTGGCTACACAAACTGGCAAAAGGGAAACATTTTGTACCAGTGCAGTAGTTTGAAAATGTCCCAACATAACAAGGGACAGTAGTTTGGATTTGCTTCTTTTACCCAATCTCAGCCAGACAGCCTTAGTGAACAAGAGTAACATATGCTTTATATAAATTATCGTTCAATGTTACAGTAGTAGTCTACTCACAGAAGGAGCAGGTGGCCAACGTGCATACTCTGCAAAGAGAGATGGACCTTACAAGCAACATTAATGTGTGTGCAAATCCTGATATCAGCTATGCAGCTCAGTATTCAAAATCTGGTAAGAAGTTTATTGCACTGGGCTATGCCACAGTCATACAAAACCTGCTTCAGCCTCCAAATTAATTTGCAGTTTATCTTTTCAAAAAGACTGGCTCCACAAGAGACCAATTGCCCATTTACTCAAGGACAGAGCCATGAGCCAGGTGGGCAGAAGACCAAGTGGTGATAACTCCTTTTCCAGTAATACCAACATACAGACTTAGTGGCAAGAAGAGCATCTGAAACAGAAGTGCGTCAGGGATATGCCGAAAGCACTGCCCATCTCCACTTCACTTACAAGCAGGTCCCCGGCAAAAAGTCATGACATTCTTCAGTAGCTATAGTTTCCTGAAGAGAAATACTGAGGCCACATCAGCAAACTTTTCATCAAACTAAGAGTATGTTGGGTGGGTGACCTTGGCACCAGTCACGGCTCTGCAGCTATGCCAAGTTAAACTACTGTACCTTGGGCTCCCAGTTTATAAAATGAGGCTGTGAATTATCTGCTTCTCTGACGTACTACAATAATTCATCCATTGAGGCAAACAGTCCTTGGGAACGGTGTAAAGTAATACTTCAAAACTGGAGATGAGAGCCATATTCATCAGAATTCCCACTCAGAGAAAGTGGCTTAACAAAATACTCCTGTCAAATTTGATTAGCAAGTGGGTGATAAAATCAGCCTTATTTCTTATAAGTAAAAGGCAACTCTGCAAGGCAAAACGTGCTTTTGCTCTTACCTTCCCTGCTTCTCCCTATTCCTGCCTAAGACTATAAAAAACCAAAAACCTTTTTCATGTCAGATAATTAAACGAAAGCCTGTGGACCACAACACTACAATGAGTTGGCATAAATGGCATAAATTATTTTCTTTTGATGCTTGCTTGTCATTCAACATCGCAGAGAGACAACAGGGAGGGACTGTAGGAAAGAGACCCAATTGTTTTATTGGAGTCATTATGTTTGTTCTTAATAGTGATCATATATCAAGGAAATGATTATTTGATGAAATGTGCAGCTGTACAACTGCATGGTCTCTGTATACTCCGAACAACGCACTACAATCAACCTCTTATCTTCCTCCTCTCACTTCACTGTTGAGCAACCCCAGAAGGCTCAGAAGATGACTGCCTTTCAGGAAGTGCCTCTAAGGCTCCAACTCATTAACAAGCTCATCTTTATCTTCAAGGGCAGAGTCCAGATGTGCCAGCTACCTCCCTCTTTCCCAAAAGGGAGAGAATGATGAAAAATGGGTGTAATACTTTTGTAATTTCAAAGTTCGCAGAAGAGGCTTCCATTTTTGAGCAAAGATTAAAGCAGGAGCAGAACAGAGGCTAGATTATTAAATACAACTCTGAACACGGAGGCTATGACAGGATGACTTAACAGTAGGACATTTTAATAGTCAACCCTTATCCAAACTATGCTGTTAGAAAAGCAAGCAGTTTTACATCACTGATTACACGGGGCATGGACCTTGATCTTGCAAAACTGTTTATGCGGATGCCTCCGTGAAACTCAAGGATGATGGAATCAGTGCCAGGGTGTTACAGCAGACAGGGTAAAAAGGAGGGCTTTTGCCTAGAAGTGACCAGCACAGGGGTTGTAAGCTTTACCACTGGGACAGAAACCTGAAAGTGGAGCTGTGGTAGCATGTTTTGCTTCAGGGTGTCAACAGCCTCCAGGTAAGTCTTGTAAGTTGGAAAAACACATCAAGAACTGCAGACAACAGAGGGATGTTGTTCAACATCTACCAGCCAGGAAAAGAAAACAAGACACCCTTATTCCTACAACTTCTAAGAGCCTTTCTGAGCAGCGCTTGGCAAAGTCTCTGAAAGTTGCTCCTCAAAACCAGCTAAAAATGATTTCCTGAAGTATTAAAAAAAAAAATCTTTTAGACACGTTTCAGAGAAGATTGGATCAACAAATGCAGATTCAAGGTCAAACTCACCTAAGGATTTTAGATTAACCAAATTTAATAAAACAACTGTGACAGACAATTGTCATGTACTGCATCTCTGTGGTTGTCATTGCAAAGGAACAGCTTGCTTGCGATGCTGAGTGCCCTTTGGGGCAAATTACTTGGAAAACATATTTATAGAGGCCTGATAACAAGTTGTCACATTTGCTACAGCCCCATGCAGTCCAGATGATCCTGAGAAGAAAATGCAGGAGATGGTTTATTTTCTCTTTTGCAGAAGAAACAAGCATTTGTTCATGGATGGGACTAGCAGCATCTCAAATTGCATTTACATTGATTTTAAAGAAGGAAGAAGAGTTAAGGAGCAGAGTGGAAGCTAGTTAAAGCAGTAAAGAAGCAAAAAGAACAGGAAATCTGAGCCATCGCTAGCCCACAGCCTGCCCTGGCAACCGCCAGCTTTAGGAAGTCCTTAAAACAGACTATGACCATGTTCCAGTCAGTATGTTAAAGAACATGCAAGAAAGCTCTTACGACTTCTTCTGACCTAGCTTATTCCTCTGCTCAGCAGCATTTTTGCTTACGCTAGCTGTTCTCCCAGCAGTGCACTGGGCAAACTCCTTGCCCCATGGGAGTCAACACGAGCGTTGCCATTAAACAAGCAGGGTCAGAATTTCACCCATACACACAGAGGTCACTATACAGTCAATCAGACACATTAAATACAGTCATGAACCAGCCCTGCTATAATCTTTGGATGGTTTGGGTTTAGTTGGCCTTCAGGGCACTCTGAAGAGCTCACCTGTTGCGCTCTGCTTTTAAAGAGGATGTCACACAGACAGGTCGCTGTAAAGGCCTTGGGAAGGCTGAAGTTAAGTTATTGTAGGATGCATCAATTTGATTTTGGAGAAACTAAGATGTCTGTCATTGATTCACAAACTTGTAAGAGACACAAAATGCATCATTGAACCATGACATCCTGTTAGAGAGCAGTAAAAGTCCAGGCAAAAGTGTTTCTCAGTAACAAAATCTTCAAGTTCAAGCATGTTTGTATCAGGAGTGCAAACTGGCTTGGTCCTCTCCCTTTAATAGATGCTGTTGCCAGCACAGACAGCAGAGTTTTGCTTCTAGAGATTTCTTTCGAGAATTAATATCCATCCTTCCTCACAGATGCTTGTTGCTCGTTTTTATGAACCCAGAGCTCTGCATCAAGGTTTTAATGCCACAAAAATAAAGCATCATTGGAAACAGATTTGCTTAGAAGAGCAAATACCACACTTGTGTTTTCCAGGGCTGTTTATTTATATTTTATTCCTTGGAATACAAATAATTTCATTATTGAAAACATACGGGGTCTGCTAAACATTGGTACTCACAATGAAGCTGTGCCCACTAATATTGTCCATACCTTTTCCCCATTTCTTTTCAGATTTATAGTTGAACTTATTTCCGAAATCATTCTGTGAATAGCCATGTAAACCTAACAGTCTTAATCTGAGCAGATCCAACTGCTTTGCTCCAAATGCTACACCCACTAATGGCTTAAGAAAGGCAGGTGACATGAGTCATCAAGCTCACTCTCAAAGGCATGCTAGTAAAAAGGACTCTATAATGAAAAAGGAATTCCTGAAGCTGCTGAAGAACGCAAGGCCGAGCCTGTGTGCTAGCTCAGAGCAATCCCTCACCTGTGCAGAATCCCAGAGCCGAGCCGCAAGCTGATCTGTGTCTAAAGGCTGGCTCTGTCAGCCAGGGATACTTGCTGCACTGAGGACCACGTTCCACTGCGTGCTCCAGATGGCAAAAAGATGGAGAGCTGGTTCAGACCTATTTAGACAGCCAGACTCATTGAACGCGGTACCTTCAAGAATCTGGTTTTAAATGAACGCTTAATGTCAGCCTGACGTGTGAAGAAGGCAGTAACTCAAGATCCTTAGGTTCTTCTGAAGTACAGCTCTTTATTTTGTCTGGGCACAGCTATGAACTGCGATGTAATCTGATTAGACGCCAGCAATATTCAATGAGGGGAAGGGATAATACACTTACAGCAAATGGCTTGGAACACCAAGTGCAATTCCACCACACGCTCGGCAGAACACGCACTGCTTATTTTGATCTGGCAACTTCCACGGAGACTGTGAAAAGCCTACAGGTATCTATCCTCTCTGTGTTTAGCTGTCAGCCTTGCCAACACCTCTGGCCCCAAAAGTCCAAAGCTCCTTAACTCAGGTCTCCCAAGCATTTGTGCTGCTGAGCCCAGTCCAGCAAGGATTTCAGCTATGCCCAAATCGCTGCTGCCTCTGAAGCACAAAATCAAGTAATAACAGGACAAGCAGGTGCAAAAAGCAGAAGAAAAAGATTTTTATTTTTTTTAAATCTAAGTCAGCAGATCTAACTGAAACCCCACAGCAAGCAGATTTGCAGAATAAGGCAATGCTATTTTTACATGCTGTCACTTCTTCCAACAGAGCACACTTCCTTAGTGAACAGAGGGGAAGATCATAGAGGGATAAAGGGGAGTAAAAATCATTTAAACTACCATAAGAAATTATCAGTTCTTTAGAGAAAGTCCATTATGTTTCACTTTGTTATACAGAGAAACAGCATCATCAACCCATCAAAAGACTCAACAGACACCTAAGCTCTGAGCACAGCTTAGAGCCTGTGTGCAAGGGGAAGCTCTACCCCGCCTCAAGTATTCAGAGACGTGGTTCCCTCTCAAGGGGCAATCTCATGCCTTTGCCCAGCGTTAACAACCTCTATCTACAACTGGCATATATGGGGGGATGCTGGTGGCGATGCTTCAGAAGGCAACAAACCCTCTGGTACTTTCTCAAGTACCTTCTCAACTTTTCTGGAACTTTCTCAAGGCAACTGATCTGTATGCTCCAAAGGCCTTTGAAAATTGTCTCAAATATGTATTGAAATATCCATGGCTCAACCTCATCCCCCCTGATTTATTTAGTGTGCCTCCAAACTCATCTCAACTTGACTTGGTAGAAGCTTGGAGATTAAAAGCACACTGCCTTTGCGGACGACTCCTCCTCTAAAACTCAGGAGACTCATCAGCAGACACACAGAGAACCTGGACACCTCTTGAATTGAGTAGCAGATAATGAAAGGGCAAGGAGAATCCAGGGCAATAGTGTTTACAGTTATCCAGATTGCCCCAAAGCTCATTTTGCTCAGTGGTGTATTTAAAGTGAGTTGTGCTGCTCATAAGGTCAGCTCCCAAACAATTAACTGATTTTGTCCTCACTGATAGGATTTTTTTTTTTTGGCAGCATCCCACTTATTTTCAGGTTCTTCAACCTTACTACAATATAATGAATTTTCACAAAAAGCAAGGGAGAACGTCACCGCATGGGTTTGACACCAGCTGTCTGCTTAAGCCCACAGTATGAAGGAATTTGATACACAACACTGAACTCAGCTTAAAAAAAAAATGTAATATTCCACCTGTTACAATAAAGTGAAATGAGGACAGTCATCTCCAAGCACAGAAACCGGCGATCTTTGTGCTTTTGGCTATAAACTAAATAAACACGTGCTCAGAAATACACAGCCAACTCTGAATTCACACTTTTGAATCTAGAAAAGGTACGGGCATTTCCTCCTTTACTTGTAAGCAGCAAGTGAAGCAAGCTTCACACAAGAACAAAGCTGCATGCAGATCAGGTGAGACATCTTACAAGCACAGGACCGTGCTCCCCAGTTCTTTGGCTGCTTTGAACGCAGATTCACATGCTCCGCAGGCAAACTCGTGCTTATCCGACAAATCCTTCCAAACAATCTACACTGTCAGGCTGCATTTAAAGTGTGCCTGCTTAAACCACAAAGAGTGCAGCAGGAGAAAAGCTTCAAGAGTTCTTTGATTCACAAAAAGAAAAGAGCGCATCTTGTAGGAAAGATCAAATGAAGTGCAGAGGTGTATAGCATTACAAACATGGCATACAGCGAGACAGCTGGCAGCACTGACTGGCATGCAAACACCAAGGACATGCTTATCTAAACACCAAGGACGTGCTTATCTCTTTCTGCGAGGGCAGAGCAACTGGATTTCTTCTTCCAGAGAAGCTCCAAACACGTCTCTGGCCACTGGAACAGCGGATGCACGCAATTCTGCTATACTTGCCTGCCGCGACGCAAGCACATGCAATGCACACCAGGTTTGTAAGATCTATGCAAGAAGGCTAAGTTTTAAAGTATCACTCCAACACCCTTAGCAAGAACAACTGCAAGAAGCTTCAGGAAACCAGGATTTGAATCAATGAAAAAGACTAAAAACCAAAGGACAGAAGGAAAACAAAGATGAATTATGAACAGGGCTTTGCAAATCCTGAAATTTAAGCCTTAAAACTGGCAGAAGAAGCCATCATGTCCACTGAAGTTGCTTTACAGCACTGCTTCTCCATCTTTTTAGCCATTCCCTCACTGCAGTACAGAACACCTTTTGTGTCTCTTCCTGTTGAACAGCTCATAGGAGAGGAGCAGGAGGGGATTTGCACCTTACACTCCACGCAGGCCAAACCTTCAGAGTACTATTGCCATTCTAGCCAAGTTCTGCTCTTCTTGTAGTCCTTAATCATCAAGCCAGCTGGCGCTGGGCAGTTTTAAGTAAGTCTGCCATCCACACACAAAGCACTGCTAAGGCTTTTGTAGCAATGGCATGCAAAACTACGTTAATACCCTTCTTAGGGGATGTCCCTCCTTCCACTGTAGGGAAGTCCATGTACCTGGACTGCTCCCCTCCAAGTACTGGTGTAACGTCCTTCCTTTCAGCATCTCATGCAAAACAGAGACACACAAAACAACTCAGGCTGGAAGGAACCTCGGGAGGCCGTGTGGTCTGCTCCCCTACTAAAACTGGGGCCAACTGATGAGGTGTGTGGTGTCTGTCCAGTCCAGCTTTGAGTATCTCTAGTGGGGGAAGATTCCTGGGCTCCTCTTCCAGTCGGTGACTAGTACCACTGTGAATTTTCCTTTCCTTACTTAAAACCCAGAGTCTGTTGTCCCAGCAGTTCAAATCCATGCTTTTCCAAAGTGCCTCTTGCGAGGCTGTGCTCCCCTGACACTGCTTCGTCAACATAACACAGTAAATACATATGGGAAGTGTTTATTGGTTTTATCCAAGTAAAAGCTTTGACGACAAAGGCATTCAAATATCCACATTATGAACACAAAACAGCATTGTCACAACCCAACCTGGGAAAAAATGGCACCTGTGGTATTTTCAAAATGACATAAAACCAATTAAAGTTCACCCACAAAAAGCAGCCAGCCCAAGTGCTAACTTGTTGAAATGCATCCATGTACATTTACCTTTGCTGCATTTCTTAGAGTTTCTCAAAAAATGAATTCACAGTATAGTTAAGCTGATTTTAGTACAGAAACATTCATCTGGTCATTTGACATCTCTGGTAATGAAGGAAATCCATCTAAACCGCACAGCTCCTCACATGCTCTGATGCTCCCTTGTTCTTCTAACAGACCTCATCAACCCGCACCTACAATACACAGTTGGCTGTGACCTATTGCTCTTAATTTGTCTGTTAAAGACAAAAGGAAGTGTCAAAGTTGGATGGAGCATTTCTGACCTAGGCTTTAAGCACTGTAATGCACAGGGCTAGCATATAAATTAGAAGTTTAGAGTAAAGTGCTTAGAAAGGGTCACCTCCTATTTAGAATTTGTTAACTACTCCCCCCAGAGACCACCTTGATTTACTACCATGTAACCCGTATTCCCACATTTCACAGTGATATCGTTACACGAAAGGTTTCTCTTCCATCCTGCTCAGCCATGTGAAGCAGGAACGATAATTCACCCAGCTCTTCTCCCAAAGACAGCCAGCCTGAGGGACAGGTCACTCAGAAATTACACACACACAAACAAGCTCACAGTTACATGAATTTTCAGGAAACCCACGTTTGTAACATTGCGCTGGACATGCTAGGGAAGAAAAGCCTTGGATCACTCAACAGAAAGTCATCTTGCCATGTGGTCTCAAGACCAGTTTGTAACACACAGGGCTGACAGAGAAGACAACATTTTATTTTGCTAACCAAAAGGAGATCCCCTGGGTTTTGGAAGCTTTAGGACTTGGGCTCTAGTCCCAAATCCCCAAGCATAAGCTTGACTCAAATCCATCTGCTGCTCACCAGTGTGTTCAGCTCGGTCCTAGACTGAAAGGCAGAAATCTTGCAAGACAGTGAAAAATATAGCCTGCAGAATAAGGATGTGGCCGCTCTGAAAAAGAGTGCAGGAGAGAGGCAGTTACTGAATTGCCCACCTACCCCTGGTGTGCAGCAATGCTTTAGGGCACTGATTCAGGAGCTGTGTTTTTCAAGACAATGGTGTGCACCCTACTGCAGGTCCAGAGGCAGTGTAACTTGCTTGCTTATATTCAATGTCTGCACTGAGGAGTAATTTACGGTTTTATTTAAGGGGAGCTTCTCAAAAGAGGGCAAAGGTGCCTCAAATTGTTTTCCCCAGAGTAAAGTGCATCTGCAGACAGTTCTTGAGGAGCAGCTAACACACAGGAGTTTAGTAACCTGATACCATTCTCGCTCCTTGACATTCTCCTGTGCATTACAGGGTGAACACAGACCAAAACTTTTGCAAATTTGAAGTTGTAGTTAAAAAGAAAAACACACACACACACTTTTCACATCATTTATAGAGCAGACACAACTTGTTACACAAAGAATCAACTCATTTCTCCTGCTTGTACAAATACCCACCAACCAACTTAACCACACTAAACAGCCAAACACTTGCATTTGTAACTAATAATGCAATACAAGCAAGATTTTAAAATATATATATAAAAATTGTGCTCATTTTCAATGTGGTCAACTCCTGCAGCTACGCTCCAGCAAGCGCATCATCAGTCTTAATAGACTTCCAATGCAACAGCAGTTTCTGATTTATTTCCCCACATCCTCTTCAGAGTCCATTTCTATTTCAAGCATCAGTACCCTATGCTTGCAGCATCTGCAGGTTGCCAAACTGGTTTATCTATTACAAAGTACCTGCCAACAGAAGAAAATAACACCCTGAGCTGAAAACTATGGCTAGCTCATGCTTTTTCCACCTATCTATAAATACAGCAATGCCAACTGCTAATTAAAGTGGACAGGTTCAAATGGTGTAAAAGCTGTAATCACAATATGAGATGTGTAAGTCTCTAAATATATGTATTAAAAAATGAGCTAAAAAACCCTGTAAAGGGATAAGCACTCTCAGCTTTCTCCACTGCGTTAAGAAGAACAGAGAGCTGCTGATAAAGGCTACCCTGTGCAGAAAGCACAAAATACGCAGTAAGAAGCACAGAAAGCACAGACCATGAGATCTGTGGTTACGTGGTACGAAAGCCACGCTCTCCTCAGGCTACTGAGGAGGTCTCCAGCTGCCGGGGTATCTGTCTGTGACGTAAGCTGACAGTAACTGCAATGCAGCACTCACACGGGCACTGATTATCTCTGAATTTGTCTTCTGAGACAGCAGCAGCACTGTCACTCATCCTCAGCGAACTCAAGGGCATGCCTTCAACAGAAATAATTGCCACTCATAATCTGTCCAGCTGCAATCCATGTCAGATACAACCATTTGCAGCAGGCTTTAGCCTAGATTTTTGTAACAGTTTGTTTAAAGTAGGTAAAATAAATGATTCAATTAAAAAGATAGCCCCCAAAGAACTGTTTTTTGGTACGGGACTAAGGACAGTATAACTGGGTCTTGATGTAAGCAGGATTTCTACGGTTAAGAAAAAAAAAAATGTCCAAAGAAAGTAGTTAGTCTTGTTAATCTGCCATTCCCAAAAGGATCAAAAGACCGTGAAAGGCACAGCTTGCAGGTCAGACTATAATGAAACAAGAACAAGGTACCTCAGTCAGCAACCCAGGATAAACCAGCAATACACATGGGATATATTCTATGCCATGCATTAGCTTCCTATCCAGGAGATGTGGCAAAACAGGACGGCAGTAGAGGTGGGAAGCACTAAAAAATCCTGTGGAGACTGATGAATCACAAACATTAATAAAGACAGAATCACGTTCAGTGAGATCCAGTTTATCTACTAACAAAGCTTTACACCAGGTAAAATGTAGGCGAGGGTAGGGGCAAAAGTAGGCATGAAATCATTAAAAAATGTATTGAGCTCCAAAGACAGACAAGGAGAGTTATCTGCTATGAAAACAAAATTAAACCTAACACTATTTTAAAGGACTGAAGAAGGTGATTGAAGACAAAATAGGTACAAATGAGCATCAGCAATTACCCATCCAATGACTCCTCCCGCCCTCACCAGAGGCAGCTCTTGCAAGTCAAGTCAGCAGTCGCAATGGGCAGGAGTAGGGAGAAGATCCCGAGGGACATTTTTCCTACCAAGAATGTGAGAAGACTGTGCTTTAGACCTAAAGTGCATACAGAAGGTGGTACGATACAGCTTCCTTTGAAGTTTGACTGTATCAAAAGAAATGAGCTTGAAAAAAAGGTGGAGACCTTTTTAGCAGATGCTATTTTCCAAGAGTGCACCACCTTCCTTCAGCCCAATCCCTGCATAGGGCAGCCTCCAGGGAGTCACACGGACAGGGTGCTCCTCATCCCAATGTTGCTGCTGGGTACCAAAAATGCACCTTTGTTTTAAAGTTTTGTTAACAGAGTTGTACTAGACACATTTCAAACATGATGCTGCTAGGCTTTGCCAAGCAATAGTGAGAAAAACCGACCTATCTCTAAGATGGAGAAGTCAAATCGGGAGGAACTACGACCACTTGGGGCAGGATGACCACTTACCTTAGTCACCTCTCTGCCAAGGCACACTCCAAGCAAAAAAGTTCTCACAAGCAGGCAGAGACCAAAAGTAAAAGTCCCGTGCAATTTGTTCACTTAAAAATATATCCCTCCTTACTTTATTCTGCCATCTGTTATTGAGGTCAAGGTCAATCCGAAATCTAGGCAAGCCACCAGTCTTCATGGGTGAGGCGCCCTGCTTTCTGCAGCCAGCAGCGCACAAGTGTTTGATGGGCTCAGGATCTCAGCCAGCTTCCCTTGGCTCTCCAGCCAAAGTGACACGGTGCATTTGGAGCAAGGCCAACCAGTGACAGCCTTAGGCACAGTGCAAACCTAGGTGTGGATGTGGGTTTCTGGATCTGCAGTTGGATGCGGTTATCCACCCTATTCCTTCAGAGGTTTTGGCCCTTTCTGTCTCTATGGGACTGGCATCAACATCTCCCAACATCAGTTCTGTGGCCCTGGAAAAAGCCACTAGAGCATCCAAGGATCCCTCTTAAAAATAAGAAGAACCACTAGAGATGAGAACACCCACCAGAAAGATGGGCATAAAGACAGAAATCAAGACAGAGCATCTCCCAGTAACGCATCAGATGTCAGACCAAAGTCCATCCTCCCTCAGGTCACAAAATAGCTGTTTGTAACCCAGACCTCTCCTCTAGATAAAGTGCTGCTCAGCTTCAAGTGTTTGTTGGCCACCAAGGTACAGGAATTTGGCAGCTGATAGGAAACACGTTGTTCCGGCACTGTGTTCTCTCTGACCCATTCAAAAAGTAAGGAAATGGTCAAGCTCAAAACATGCCAATGGTCTATCGATTTAGTACAGCCAACACTTCCGAAAGGAAAAACTTCCAGCCTTAAGTCACACAGCCTTTAACCCTGCCTCTCAACAGGCTAATTCATTTATAGCAGGATATGCTTCCTGCCATAAAACATCCATATGCAGAAAATAGGGCAAACTTCCTTCAAATTCTATATTTAAATTGGAGTGATAATGCACTACTGATATCACTGCTGATATTCACTGCTCATCACTGACTTCCGGAGCGAACTAGAGGTTTAGAAGGTTTAGCATAGGTTTCTGTTACTTTACCTGCAAGTCTTCTCCATCACCACCCGAACGCTGCTCCAGGAGAGCCACCAAGACAGACACCACCTGTCCTGGTGACTCACGGCAGTGAATTGGGTGTGATCTAAGCAGCATGAACCATCAAGAAGAGTTATTTAAACCATGTCCAACATTTTGATAAGAAAAGTGTATCACCGTCATCAACCTGGAAGGCTCTTTTACAGCAGAGAGCATGGGAGGATCCACCAGGCAAAGAGCCAAATCCTCTCTATAAAACCTTCCCAACGACTGCTTCGGTGACCGCAGGTACAGGAGTAGTCTTGTGCAAGTGACACAGTTCCCCCACTCACCTGCACAGACAAGTTAACACCAGAAACAAACAGTTTGTTCTTTCCTCAGCCAACACAGAAAACCCAGAGTTCTATGGTCTCCTTAGGCAGAACTAGGAACACTCTATTTCCTCTAAGATGCTCTTGACCCAGTGAACAATACAGCACTATTAAATCCAAAATACCAAACTCATCTGCCTGTGGGAATGGGGATCTGAGCTCCAGTTTTACTCCTGGAATTCCCTGTGATGAACAAGAATGAAGCCCCTGCCCAAGTATCTGTGATTCAAATTTTAGGAGAATTTGATTCTCCACTGAAGACCAATGTCATACTGGTGGTGTTTTGAGGAAATCTGGGCAAAGCTAAAGCAGCATTTTTCAGCATGGCCTCTCTCATAAATGAATTCATCACGGTCCACAGTGTGAGCCTGAAAGATAAGCGTGCTGAGCCTCATCTTCAGAATACGGTCTCCAAAGAGCATCTTCTCAATTACCCCTAGTAACTTCAGACATAACACCCAGAGCAGGGGAAAAAAGGCGACACTATTACAATTTCTATGACTATGACCTTTAAATGTTTAACTAGCAATCTATTCTTTGCAGTCAAGATGAAGCAGCAGGTGATTAGCTTCACTATGAGTCACTATGCCCCTGTAGTGCAATAATTCAATTAGATACTTTAACAGCCTTCAATTTTGTTCAGGATCTGCTTACTAGAGTCTCGCAACAATTTTGTTTTGCCTCGCAAGCTAAGCAGGGTGAGTCCAGGTCAGTGCTGGATTGAAGGAAAGGTCTCGCAGAAAATCCAGATGCTCCAAGAAATGGGGCTGATGATTCCAGAGGAGGCACTGCGAACAAGAGCTCTAGGAGAAGGTCTGGAGCTTGTGCCTGGATATAAGCTACAAACTTTCAGCGAGCTACAACCGAGACCCTGACCTCCCCTACTTGCTGATCTCAAGATACACATATTTCACTTGCTCAGGCTATCCTCCAGCTAAATCGGACACACTATTCTTCATTTTCTGTTGCAGCTGCTGCGAACATACTCTTAAGGGTCTGTCTCACATCTCCAGAAATGGTTTCAATGTGGTGGTGTGTGAACACCTACCCACCTTCACCTTCTGCCTGATCCATTCCTCAGGTGGTGTTATGCATCAGGAGATTGCTGTAGCAGCTGAATAAAGTTTCCTGTTTAATATGTAATGCACAACTTCATCATCATTCAACCACACCTGGATTTTAGAAGTTATACAGGAAAGTATCTGCAAGCTTGAACTGCGTTCTTGACAGCCAAGGCTCTTCCCCCTCCTCCAGAGTAATTTCTTTTTCCCCAACAGCTTGATTAGCAATTCTGAAAAGGAAAAACATATTTCCCTCCTCCCCATAGCTGAGTCAGCAATGGCAACAGCAAACTCCCAGAGCATGCATGTACCCTGCTGACCTCTGGCCCTCTAAAACTGTTTCACTTTCCTTCAGCACTTGAGTTCTCCAACCCCAGGTGCAGGCATGACATACTCGAGTTGCACTCATGCTCACAGGACCAGCCGCTGATTTCTGCTCCCAGTCCCGAGGGTTACCAAAACACAAAGAAAAATTAGCAGGAAGAGTAAATGTTCTTTCCATCAACCCATGGCCAAATATGTTTACTGAGAATCAAACTACAGGCAATACCTCCTGTTCTAAGCCTGCACCATGGAGCACACAGGTTAAGTTTAAAAGTTTACTTTTGTGAGTTTTAGCTTAAAAATTACCTTTGGTCACCCTTTACTGACCATTTCATAAAGCTTAGGAATCTGTTACTGGCTCCAAGCTAATAGATAAGACCTTTAGTTCAGACAACATCTGCTCATGGGTTGTGATCCAGAGATCCTGGGTTCAAACTCCACCGCCGTGGTCCGTCCATTAGGGTTGTATAGTCATTAACAATTAAGAAAAAAAAATGCCAAGCTTTCACAAAGAGCAGTAAAGTATTTTTGTTCTACAGCAGGCAGTTCGATCAAAGCCTTTTATTAAATAATCTTCCACTTCTTAAACCAAGTGTTCTGCACTATGGAAAGGGTTGTTTTTATCTCATACCTACCCTAGTTGTATTTATAAGGCCGCATTTAATATGGTATGTTTTTTTTAAATCCAGGATTAGACTCACCAAGAGTCTTATCAACACATCAATCAGGGGTTTGCAAGGAAAATATTTGTACCGTAAGCTCCAGCATGTATGCACATAGCTTCATTAACACAAACACGTTAATCCCAGTAAAAACTGCATTTTTATTAGGCATTGTGCTGCTATTCACAGAAGTGTTAAAGCAGGGTTACTGTTTAATGGGTCTAATATTACCATGACACGGGGAAGCCCTAATGAGAGCTCTGCAATGCTGTATTGCAAAAGGGCTCCAGGACCAGTTACAGCAGAAAGATTTATGTCTAAGACATCTGTTCCTATATGAATGGGAGATGTTTAGTTTTACAGGGACAAAAAACCTAAAACTGTGGCCTCGGAACAGAAGGGGAATCAAGACAAAAGAAATTCATCTGACACAGCAAAAAGATAAGCTGGCAAAACATAAGAGCAGGTAAAGTCATGTATCAACCTCGTGACTAGAAAGCAAGAAAGATGCAATCTATTTGGCTTCCATTTAAGTCCAAAATCTCCTATTTCTTTCTAAGAAGGCCTTAAACTGAGACTCTTATCTGCCATTACAATCTTGTACTGTGGTTCGCACAGTAACAGTAAAGGTGCAGCACATAGGCACCATGATCCCTTTGTTTCCAACTCTTCCAAAATCACTTTCAATGATTCAGCGTCTCAGCACTCCTACAAGAAAAACCTGGTGAGTCGCCACAATCAGCCGAAATGCCCAAATACCCGTGTCCTGTGCAGAGCTGAGAAGCTTTTCTACCTACAAGATTTAATCTCCCCAATAGATGCCAGCCAATTTTGAGATGGCATTAATGCCTCAAAACTTGAACTGGTGACTTCTGGAGCTTTCTGCCAAAACAAGGTACACCACAGGTGTCACAAGTGGAGGTTTACCCAGCGGGGGGGAAGTCAGAATAAAGCATATGTTTAACAGCTGGGCTGGGAGAGGCCATAAACCTTCCTTTTTTAAAAGCAATGCTGTCTCCACACCACATCCCACGTCCCAGGAGCGTGGGAGCAGATACGTCCCTGGCACAGCAGCCTGAGCTCGGTACACTGTAACTCGAGCGGTTCCTGCCTCAGGTGGGTCAGACATAAAAAACACTGTCAGCCTGAGAAAAGACACAGGTTGTGCTCTTGTATGCTCAGCACATGGGAGATGATCCTTTCCTTCAAGGAGCGCAAGTGACTGACGTTTGGTCAATTAGTTCTCCATTAACATGCAGCCAGGGACCTGGTAACGAGAACTTTTTTTTTTTCTTCCTGATTTGATAGAAGAAACATGTTTTAATCTGCAACACAGACTGATAAAACCGGCTGCCCAACAGACAGCGTCTTTCACGAAGCCTTAATTCTCCTTGGAGAGCTCGAGAGCAGCTTTACTGTCTGTCGGATAAGTCATGTTTACAGCAGATCCTCAGAGCTGCTCAGCCTCCCAGATGAATTTAGAAATCAGACCAGAGGGTAGATTTGCAGAGCAGTAATTAGCACAGGAGACAATGGAGAAGCAATGGAGAGGAATAATTTAGTCTATGACAACGTAAGGTCAATGTCTGGGGGGCAGCTTGTCCAAACTCCTGGGCAGCTCATGGCGAGAAAGGAAGGGAAGGGTGAAAGGAGGGGGATCTGCACTCCAAAAACCCAACTGCTCCCCACAGACCAGCTTGAGCAGCCTTAATCAGCTTTGCAACTCTTCTTCCTCCCCATTTCAGGGCCTTTTTTATTTTGTGTTTAAAAGAAGGCAGGTAGTGGGCACCCCTGACAGGCAGCACTGCCGTGTTGCCACAGCGACTGCAAGAGTCCACTGTCTGTTGGCAGGCAGAGTATTTCCCCACCACTGCCTTTCTGCTAATGAGTCAGCAAGTGCCTTAACTTAAATAACATGCCACCGGCTCAGTCAGGGTTGCTACTGTGCAGTTGCACCCCAGAGCAGAGCAGATGGGAGAGCTCCCGTTGTACAGCTGGATTCAACCCCGTTACCCTCTAAAGCCACTTCCAGAAAAAGCCAACGTGGGTAACTCCAGCCACCATTTGCGCAGAGCTCAGCATCACCATTTCCATCTCGAATAGACTGCATCAGCATTGAAACAAAATAGAGAAATCGTTAGACAAAGACAAAAAGATATAAATATGAGATAGAGATATAGGTAGACTTGCTTAAACACAAAACTCAGGTCAGAGGAAGGCCAGGAACCATCAGGCAGTGTAGGTCCTTCTGGGTTCTCCAGATCCAAAACAGAGCCACAACACCAAAACTCATATATTCCCTTTGATGTGCAAAGAGTCTAAAGAATTTGTCAAATCAGTGTCTGTAGGGATGGATTATTTGTGCTTCTCTCAACCCCCAGGAACTAAGTATCTTTTTTTCAAGTCAACAAGAACCTATTATTGGCATTCCAGCAACAGGCAGAAAGCAGTACCAATAGTGTCAATACCAACACATACTCCTTGAGCTACTATTTCTGGAATTAAATTTGAGAACGCGAGTCCCAGAGTACACACAATAGTTGCACACTCAAGAGCACAGAAACTAGCAAAAAGATTCCTTTACCTTATATAAATAGACAGTTCATATTCCTTAGACCCTACTCTGTAGAACACCACATAGAGATCCCCAGAAGAGCTAAATACAGAGTCACGGACGGATGAGCCAAGAGGTGAACAGGTCTTCTTGCCAGGAGTATTTATTGACTTTCTGAAATGGCAAATGTGCATTAATTCAGGAAGTAAAAAGCGGCTAAAGAAGATAAATAACAACACAAGTAAAGGGAGGAGGGCAGACCCAGCACCTTCCAACTTCGAGGCTGCCCTGGCCATCCCTCCCATCTTCCAGGGCATTTCCCACCCCCACCTGCACCTAGTCATGACAAGCTGCTGCAAATCTGACCCAGGAGACAGTCTGCCTACCACTCCCATTTAACAGAGGCACAGCAATTCCTGAAAAAAAGCAGGGCTAAGAATAAATCCCAGTGGCCAGAATAAGTACATGAACTAAGTACAAGGCACACATAAGAAGATTTATTAGGTCTCTCGCTGTAACAGCACCATGAATCATAATGATGCCCTATTTGCTATCTACACGCACCTTTAAGTCAATGATAAAAGCTCACTTGGCACAGAAACATAACATGCAGGGTTTCACGTGCAGTGTTTGACTTCTAGCCCTTCACAATTCACTTGTGTTAATCCAAAAATTGGCTACTTTGGTGGAAAAAGACTGAGCAGCCCTGCAGTGTCTTCAAGCTGGTAAGCACATGGGGCTGACAAGCAATTCAGCAGGTTGGGACTGCTCCACTATGTCCAGTAAGTTCAGGACACAAACTTCATTAGAAGTGTGTTCATTAGACACATGAATGAGTCAGTGATCACAGGAATGTGAACAGCTGGCAATCTTCTCTCCAAGAACTTCTTTTTATTGGGAGTCTGTGATGTGAACCCTCAAAAATCAAGGCAAGCATTACAGGAATTGATGCTGCTGTTGCTGTTAGAGCTGGCCTGCAAACACTGCCAGACGAGGTGTGCTGGAGGGGAAGATGGGCTGCTCCAGGTGTACCAAAAGGGCCAGCAAAGGACCCCACAGAGATGGTGCCATGAAGGGCAGGACTGTTACTACCAGTGGTAAATGGCCAAAGGAAATTATAAAGAGCAACAGAAGGAAGTGAGAGGGGAAGGAAGGATGCCTTCAGAGCACAAAGCCACCGATAGTAGGGCTGGTTTTCCCCTGTTTTCCACACAAAATGACTACGACAAGACTCCTCTGTGTGGCAGGTTCACCAGCTCTCCTCTTGAGACTACAGAAGGTTTAGCAATAGATTTTCATAAATTACTCCACAGAGCACATACAAGACCTCTGGTGCTAGCCACGTTCGGTACTGGTGACAGTGACCTTCTAGAAGTCCCATACCATCGCCCCATGTCCTTTTGTACAACCTGGCTTTCAAGACTAAATACAGACAGTAGCACAAGCTTTTTTGCTGTGCTCCACAAGCCTCTGTCTTGCTCTTGTTGGAAACACCACCACCATATCATTTGATCTAAAGGGATAGCCATACTTTCAGTTTACAAGCAGATACTTCCATTTAATGCTGACTTGGGTGCTGGCATCTCTGCTGGGAGCATGTCTCCAGTGAGAAAAGGATGGTAACCAAATATACCATTTGTTAGCCAACAATGCCAACCAATCATTTGCACAAGCCTTTGAAGAGCTTTGAAGGTGAAGCAATATTCACAGAATCACAAAATCACTAGGTTGGAAAGGACCTTCAAGATCATCAAGTCCAACCATTAATCCAGCGCTACCGTGTCCCCTAAACCATGTTCGGAAGCCCCACATCCACACATTTTTTGAACACTTCCAGAGATGGCGACTCCACCACCTCCCTGGGCAGCCTGTTCCAATGCCTGACCACCCTCTCAGTGAAGAAATTTTTCCTAATATCCAATCTAAATCTCCCCGGCACAACCTGAAGCCATATTCAATCACTACCAGTGTGCTCCCAGTTAAACTATGAAGTATAGCTAAGGACCCTGCAGCCACACTTTACCTCCTAAGTCACTCGTTTCCTGATAAATTGTTAATGTGCGTAAAACAAAATAAAAGATAGCCAATTGTCCTTCCCATCCAAACACACCTTATATTTTCTGGTCCTGCATCCCAATTGTGGGAACTCAGCTGTGATCACTGGGGAAACAAATAGATGGAAACGTTAGTTCCGAGGTCTGAATATTTCTTCCATGATGAAAAGGGTCCCTCCAGGGCTGGTTCAGACACAAACTACAGGAAGTCAGGAACGTCCTGGCTAATGCCCAGGGATCTGTTCGTATTCACTATACGTTCCTTAGTACATTTGCCTACAGTATCTCGTTTCACAACAGGTCATCCTATTTGTACGAACCTCATTCAACCGTTGTTTGCCGAGGACAAACAAAACCGAACAGAACACCACAGTGCTCCCAACCAGCTACGGCACAGCTTTGCCTTTATTTCTCTTGTTGTAGAAAAGACATAAGGCAACTAGCTCACATGAGCGACTGAGGAAAACAGTCATCCCCTTAGCATGCAGTTCAGGCTGCAGGTCTTGGAAAGACCATTTCAGCTGGAAACCTCCAGATGCTGAATGAGGAGACACGGAGCGAGAGGCTGGAAAGCGGGGAGGGGGTTTTGCGACAGCCCTCTGTGGTGCGAGAGCACCAGGGCTCACCTCCGAGAGTGGCTCTGCTGTGCATTCAGGATTATTGATTATCCTCTCCTAATCCCATGACTGAGTGCCCAGGGCAAAAGAAAAAAAAGTTTCATATTATATACAGATAGATAGCTATTTAAAATCATTAACAGAGATTTATATCTCTGAGGTAGTCTTCTGTTCTCTGGGGAAACCAGACAGCTGCATAATAAGAGACTGAAAGCGACAATAAAATGAAGAAATGAGCTTCAATAAATCATTAAGCTAAAGTTTGTAATGTTTATCTGCAACGTCATGTCCCCACAATCTACAAAAGCAGATGTGTAACTTTTTGTTTTTCTTTTATCAACTATTAAACTGTCATGTAACTATTACAGAAGATTGAAACCTTTTTAAAAGCACTGAGCATCGGGGATTTCAGTTTCTTGCCATGGAAGGGATACTTGCATGCTAATCCAGATCATGCAAGAGTATCTGGAGATAAAAATATATGGAAATAAAACTCTGAAGGAGAGGCTGTTCACCTTCTGCCAACGTTCTGGCAGCTAGATGTGCCCAAAACTTCATTAATAAGGCAGCTCTGTGGGACCATTTTTACCAGTTCTGCTCCCTCTTCCCTAACCTATTCTTCTGGTACACCTCATCCCTACATTTCCAAGTGTATTATATATACAACGGGGCACAGGCAGCACCAGAGTGGGTCCGAGGCCCCCCAGCAATGCAGGCAAAGTCCTGAGCGGCCATGGCACTTCTGCCTGGGGGAGGCAGGAAGGGAGGTCAGGCAGAAAGGCTGGAAGAAGGCACACCCATTTCAAGAGCAGGAGGAGGTTTCAGGGTTAGCAGTCGCTTTCCTGTGCCCTCCCTTGCAAGCGGCACTGCTCGTCCCCCAGCCAGCCGTGCTCTCCCTCCCCAGCCCCAGAATTGCCAGGGAGACGGAAAGCAGCAGGTCTCCGCAGGAGCAAGGGCAGAGAAGGGAAAGGACGGCCCTGGAGATGTCCCACCTGGGCAGCTACCGCAGGGATAAGCTGGTGGCAGATACAGAGAGCTGTGCCCCCAACTCATGCCCGAGAGGCTGGGGCAGCTGGCAGAGAAGGGCAGCTGCAGCCCGAGGAGACACGCTGCCATTTCCCCAAGACTCAGCAGGGACCAAGAAAGGGGCAGCCAGCGCTGCGTCCTGAGCAACGTGTTTGCACGTCCTCTCTGTTGGAAGCTCAGAGCTCTCCCTGCTCCAGGTAGCTCCATAAACACCGCTGACATTTTCCAGCCTTGCGCTGCAACACCCTACGGACACAGACCCTTCGCTTCTTTTGCTGGAGCTCTACTGCAGCTGCCAGCACAGAGGGGGAAGAAATCAGCCTTACAGGTATTTCAGGGATAGAAATTTTTTTTTTAAACCTTGTTTTCTTTTTTTAGAAGAGCACAGGAAAGCTCTCTGCTCCCTCAGGGTTGACATCCAAAAATTAGCATTTGTTTCTTTTACAGAACAGGACTTGCTCTATCCAATTTAGACCCAATCTGTTAATGTACAAACAAAGGCAAATAAATACTGAAATTATGACTAAGGGGGATTTCAAGAGGACTACACCTTACTGTGTCTTTTTGAGGTACTACAAATGTAATCTTGCAATTATTCTAGTGTATTTCCTGCTGGCGCAAATGCAAAACGCCAAGCTGCTGTGCCGCTTTTGTCTGCTGATGTAAAGTGCAACTATGTGTTCAATCCAGCCTGGGAGGGCTGCTCTTTAAAAGCTAATTTGAAGCATGATTTCCAAAACCCTGACCGTACGAATCCGCGAGCAAATCCCTCTACTGTTCTATGCAAGCCCTCAAATTACTGCTATGCTCAAAGTCCTTGAAGTCCACCAAATTAACAAGCTCCAGCCCACATGACTAAGGTTCACGAAGTTCAACCTCAGCTTATGTAAGAGACAGAATTGGTGTGTTTGCCTTTAAAAAAACCCACCAAGATAAACACTAGGGTCAGCAAACATGCTGTGCAATATTTAACAAGAAAAAGCTGGGACCTTAACAGGATTTGCAGCCTAAAACTGCTCCCGAAGGCAACAAACATGACATGATCATTCCGACAGCTGTGACAAATTAGGTTTCATTTGCCCAAGAGCCAGCCATGTTCATTTAACTGCAATTACTAGCACATCATGATCCCCACGTGGGAGAACGCACCCAGCCATCCAGCCAGACAGCGAAACAAAGCGTCTTGCACAGACCAACCTGTTTAAATGGTCCTTCCGTAACACCAAGTCTTCAAAAACAATCACTTGTTAATACGCACCAATAGCTTCTTCAGATGTTTTATTGTGGTCCCTCCGCTCTTTTTCAACAGTGGAATCTGGTTAAGATGCTTGAAAGTCTGCACCCCTTCCCTGCACGCCTGGTTGCCGAATGCAGTGCTCACAGGAGAACGTGCTATTTAGAGATGTTTACTCTGTCTGGTCTAATCCAGCAGATTTGAAAGTTGTTTCATCCAACCTGAAATATTATTCTGGAAGACTCAACATATAAATTAACTCTTCTTTTGTAGCTTGTCTTTATGCCTGAGAACGTATCTGGACGTTGTGTTCCTTAGAGCAAAATCCTGCACACGTATCTACAACTTCGTAAGAACCCTTATCCCTTTCTACTTCAGCCTTGTTCAAAGAAGAAAGCTTCAGTGAATTATACATGCATCATTTCAACGTATTTAGTTGGTGAGCTAACTTAAAGGAAAAAATAAAACCTCCGGGATGTGGCCATCAGCTTCCTTGAAAATTCCTAGATAACACATCCAGGGCGTGTCTAATCCATTTAGTCACACCACAAAACATCACTCATTTTTCTTCAAGACAAACTTTATTTATTCCCAGGCAGGACTTTACAAGCCTATGCGTT